>NW_024344378.1:35354698-35371408 GCF_902729225.1 Pteropus medius | reverse complement strand
AGAAGCTTGAGCAGACTTAATCCACCTTCAGTGTATGACGAGTGCGAAGTTCCTCTGTTGTAATCTTATGTTTAGAGTGGAGCCGATTGGCCAAATAATTTTTTTCAGTATTCCTGTTTAATGTTCTGCTTTAGGTCTTTTTTAGAATTTCTGTTTCTCTCCTAAAATACCTCATCAATTCAGCATTTATATCTATTTTTTTCCTATAATTTCTTTAGCATTTTTATAATTGTTTTAACATCCTTGTTTGCTACTTGCAATTACTTGTAACCATCTGTTACTTACAAATCATCTGTTAGCTTCTATTAACTGTTTTCTCTTGATTATGCATCACATTTTGTTGATTTTTTTGATGTGTTTTGTAATTTTTAATTGGATTTTTCACATTTTATTTAAACAGTGGAGAATGAAGTGCACTATGTTTAGCTTTGTTTTGATCCACATGGAATCTAAGCCCTTTCCTCTGTTAGAGTTAGAGGCTGATAAGTAATATTCCTTCTAGAATTTAGTTGAGCTATTGCTGAGCTACAGTCTTAGATTCAGTACATCTGTTATTGGCTCAGTCTTCCAAAGTGCTTTGCGCGCGCGCGTGTGTGTGTGTATCTCAACAGTTTTTCAGCTGGGAGGAATTTGGCTGCCGTTTAAGATATTACTGGTTTATTTTTGGATCCTGAAACTCATTCACAGGGAGAATGCCTGGGATTACCATCTTCTCTTTCATGGCTACTTTTTCTAAAAACTTAGATGGGGCATGTTGCAGGGAATAGTGTGAGAGAATTGCTGGAACAAGCAATCTGTTTTTGTGTTAGTACTGTTGTCTCTAATCCAGCATGCTACCCAACACTGTTGTCTACAGTCAAGCTGAGTTTTTCTTGCCCACTAAAATGTATTTGTCTAATGGTAGGTTCACCTGTATCTAGACTAGGTGCCTGCCCTGCCATGGTTCTCTCCTTATTTATGAATGTTCCATGTTCCACACCTTCTGGAATTTAGTTTATCAAGGCTTCTTTGCATCTACCATTCTTCATTAGCTCCCAGAAAATGTCTCAGGTGTGAAGGCCTTTCTTGTTCAACATCCCAACCTTCAGGAATAAAATATCTCTAAAGTAATTTTTAGTTATATTTAGAATACTTTTTAAATCCCCAAAATCTTTTGACTGCTTATCAACCAATCTTATCTATGTGGATTAATATTTATATACTATATCTAAGTCTTAAATAACTCAGTAACTGTAGCTCTTAAATTTAGACTTTCTGCTTCTGTTGATTAAATTTTATATTTTTATTATGATTAAAAATTTTTAACACTTGCCAAAGGAGTATAGAAACAAGTGGCATGCATGTTTTATCAAAGTTGTAAATAGCTTAATTTCTTTCTTTCTTTCTTTCTTTCTTTCTTTCTTTCTTTCTTTCTTTCTTTCTTTCTTTCTTTCTTTCTTTCTTTCTTTTATTGTTTATTGGGGTAACATTGGTTAATACCATTATATAATTTTCAGGTGTACATTATAATTTGACATCTGTATATTCTATTGTGTGTTTACCACCCAAAGTCCAGTTTCCTTGAGTTACCATATATTTGATCCCCTTTACCCACTTCATCCTCCCGTAAATAGCTTTATTTGAACCCTGTTCTAACTAGCATGATTTTGTAAAAACTCAGTATATGAAAATTTAAGGTTTTAACATACATTTTTGGGAATGAGTCTTCATGGTATAGGGATAGGGCCAGTGCTAGTACATATGATGACTTGAGAAAAAGGCTCCTTTGAGTAGGCAGATTATAAAAAGGTATCTCGTCCTGCTTCACGCTTGGTACCCCCACTTTTCCTATTGGCTAGGTGCCCTCATTCTATCGCTACAACTGTACATAGTGCATCTGAATCAGGAAAAAAAATTTATAATGAAAATTATAATTTGCTTTTTTATAACAGATGAGAGAAACATAAAAAATAACCAAGTAGAAAATTAATATAAGACCACCATTAACATTTTTTTCTTTATAAAAGTGGGATCAATTTTTATTATTGCTTTTAACTTGCTTCTTGTTTAAATTAATATCTCCTGGAAAGTCTATTACTGAAGAGTCTCTATAAAAATGTACACATATGTTCTATTTATTAGAAAGTCTGAGGGGTTATACAAGAAATAGTAGTTGGAGACAATAAAACCAAGCTATTTAGAATTTGTATTCTGGTGCTTTGCATATAACAAGCCCTGAAACATGTTGGTTGAATGTTAAAATTTCTGAAATAAGTAAAAGGAAACCCTTAAATTGATGAAAGTGGTTTATCTGTAACTTCAGGAACAAATCTAAATCTATCCTAGGATGCAAGGTACACTATTATTAAAGCATTAATAATCCAATTTTTGTTCTATAGGTATATTGCAACATCCAGATGGCACAGTTTTGAAACAGTTACAGCCACCTCCAAGGGGTCCGAGAGAGCTAGAATTCTATAATATGGTAAGTGAGGTAAGATTTGTTTTTTTGTATTCAAAGTGTTTTTCAGTTTTCTGGTGGTGACTCAGTCAGAAATATATTTGACAGCATGTCAGTATAATGTGTGTGCGACTGAAACAAAAGCTTTCATGAGATGCAATGCTTATCTTTACTGGTGCAGCCTGGTATTTTCTGTTCTGATCCACTAAATTGATTTTAATTAATGGGTTGTGACCTATATTTTGAAAAACACCTAACTGAGAGACTATTTGTATTTCTCATAAATGCTGAGTTTAAATAAGTTTTTACTACAGAATTTCTTAGAGCCTAGTGTTAATGTGCATTGCGAATCTCCACAGAGGGGGAGAAAGGGTCAGACTTAACATCTAATAAACCACATGACTAGGAACACTTTTTAGTACATTCACACTGTTTTGCAACCACCACCTCTGTCTAGTTAGAAAATATATTTATCACCCCAAAATAAAACACTATCGCTTAAGGCATGATGCCCTATCCTTCCTACCCCATCCCTGGCAATCACCTGTCTGCTTTCTATGGATTTACCTTTTTAGTATTTCATATAAATGGAATTATATGATATATGACCTTTTGCATCTAGCTTCTTTTTAGCATGCATTTGTACTTTGTAGTGTGCGTTTGTACTTTGTTCCTTTTTTATGGCTGAGGAATAGTCTATTATACTTACATACCACGTTTTGTTTATCTTTTCATCTGTTGATGGACATTTGAGTTGTTTCCACCTTTTGACTTCTGTAAATAGAGCTTCTGTGAATATTCATGTACAAGTATTTGTTGGAATATCTGTTTCCAGTTCATTTTGGGTATATGCCTAGGAGTGGAATTGCTGGGTTATACACCTTTTTGAGGAACAGTCAAACTGTTTCCTCAAAGTCGCTACACCATTTTACATTTCCATCAGCAATGTATGAGGCTTTCAGTTTCTCCACATTCTCACCAACACTTGTTAGTATTTTTTTTTCTTAATGGCCATCTAAGTGAGTGTTAAGTGTTACTTCATTGTGGTTTATTTTGATTTGCATTTCCCTAATGACTAATGATGTTAAACATCTTTTTATATACTTACTGGCTATGTGTATCTCTTCTCTGGAATAATGTCAATTCAGATCCTTTGCTCATTTCTTCATTGGGTTATCTTTTTTATTGTAGGAGTTCTTTACATATTCTAGATACAAGTCCCATATCAAATATTTGATTTGCAAATATTTTCTCTCATTCTTTGGGTTGTTTTTTTTCTTAGTAGTGTCCTTTGAAGCACAAATGTTTTCAAATTTTGAAGTTTAGTTTTTTCTTTTGTCACTTGGTAGATCTAAAGTCCATGAGATTTATGCTTATGTTTTTTTCTAAGAATTTTATGCCATTAGCTCTTAAGTTTAGATACAAGTAAAAAATACAAGCTAATGCAAAAAAAACAAGTACTGCTATAAATGCTTTACCAATATAAAAATCATTTAATCTTTACAACTGTGAGCTGAGTACTGTTATTATCTTCATTTTATATTTGTGTACACTAAGCCATAATTAGTTTAAGTCATTTGACCATGAACATACAAAAGTGAATGGTGGTCCCAGGATTTGAATGTAGGCAGTCTGACTCTAGAATATATGCTTTTAACTGCTATACACTGTCTCTTTTTTTGAAAAAAGTATTTCATATTTACTCTTTAAAAGTCTTATACATAATTAGTTAGTTATTTTTCTAGGTATCTTATTTTTTTGTTTCAATTGTAAATATTTTTAAAATTGTTTTCCAATGATAGCTAATATATAAGAATGAAATAGATATTTGTCTAATGTTCTTATATCTAGTAATCTTGCTGAACTATTTTTAACTCATATTTATCTGAGATTCTCTAACATTCTAATTGTTTTCTCTATAAATAGTTATATCTTCTGGGTTTGGAAGTTTGGTTTGTCCCTTTGGAATCCATATACTGTCAGAGACTTCCAAACCAGTGCTAAGTAGAAGCAATGCTGGGGGCATCTTTCTCTCATGTAACAGAAGTGCTTCTAACATTTCCCCATTAAAGTATGACTTTATGCTTCTAATATAAATTATGAGTTTATGCTTCTAACATTTCTCCATTAAAGTGTGACTTTCTAAGGTACTTCTTCCCAGGTTAAGGGAATTGCCTTTTGTGTGAGTCAAGGTTCTGTCAAGAAACAAATGATACACTGTCAGTTTAATAAAGGGATTGTTTACAAAGGTGTGGTCAGAGTTTAAGGCCATCTGTTAGAGATAATGTTATGCCATCCCTGGGCCTGAAAGGGCAAAGAAGAGGGAGTCGTTACTGGAACCCAGCTTTATGAGAAGATATGAACTGATAAGGAAAGAACCAGAGATGTAAATAACCTGACCTCAGCTCTTCTACCCTCCAGTCAGTTGTACCAGTAAGACACAATGACAAGAGGTCAGGGGACCCCACTGATGCAGTTAAAGTCAGGTTCTTCAGTAGAAAATTGTGGAAGTGGAAAAGGGAAGATATATAGCATCCTTTCTATTTTTGTTTCAGGAAACAATTTAAAATATGAATAGGTATTGAATATTTTTCAGCTATCTTTTTTGTGTCTCCTGAAATGATCATATGAGTTTTCCCCTTTAATCTGTTAATGTGGTAAATGCTGTAATAGATTTCTAATATTATATCACCTTTCATTTTTGGATAAAACCTACTTGGACATTTAAAAAAAATTAATAGCTTTCATTACTGTTTTTCATTACTGTTTCATTACTCATTTTGTTTGCTAGTGTTTTATTTCAGATTTTTACCAGTTATGCTCATAAGTGATATTGAACTATTATTTTCTTCACATATTTTTCTTGTCTGATTTTGATATCAAGTTTATTTTAGTTTTATAAAATGAGTTGAGGAGCATTTCTTTTTCTATTATGTGGGAGAATTTGTATTACATAAAAATTTTGTTCCTTAAAACCTCGATCGAACTATAAATTCATCAGAGCAGCCTGTTTCCTATCTCCATTTCTCTTTCCGCCTTTTCTTCTTTTCATCCTTCTTTCCTCTTTCATTTTTTCCTGAAAAGGGATATATTTTTCATCAGTGATTCTTTAACCAGTTACTTAAATGTCTTGATTTTTTTATTCATTCATGTGATAGCAAAATATAGTTAGATAATATTTTTATATGAAATTGCCCACTTGGCAACTTTTTTTATAGTATTTTTAAAAATCTCTGCCGTATCTAGTTGTGACTCCCTTTTTATTCCTGATATTGTTTATTTGCTGCCGCTTCTCAGTCAGCTTGGCCATCAGCTTTCTTGCAGTGTAGTGGTCAGGGAAGAGTAAAAGATGCCAAGATTTTTACATGTTCAGTATTTAAACTTTTATTTTTTGCTCTTCTTATTTTAGTAGAATAATTCTGTCTTCATCTATGCCTGATCCCTAAGTTCAGAGATCTTTTGGTTCAAGTCTTCAGAGTGGACCTCTGAAACCCAAACATCACCGCTTAGCTTAAGGCTTTTAGTTTCCTCTTTATTTTAGATCCCTATGAATTTCCTTTTTTCCTTTGGGAGCTCAAATGTGCATTTAAAAAAAATGTTCATTACATTTTATCCTTCATTTCCAGGTTATCTTGTTTGGCATGTTGTAGTAAATACCAGTTCTACTACTTTAAAAACTTTTTAAAAAGAAGAAAGTTTACCTCTGCTCTTCTAGTTCTTTTATCTTTTTTTACTTGTAAATGTATGATGAGCTTCTTTAGGTTAGAACATAGAGATATACTTGGTTCCTCCATCTTGTTACGTCATCATGAACACTCTGTCTTCATTGTCATTGTGCCAAGAACAGAAGGATAATAAAGTACACCCTGCTCTTAATCACCTTGGCCTGGAAGTGACTACTATCACTTCTGTTCACATTTCAACAAGGGAGGATGGGAAATACAATGTAGCACATAGATATTTGGTGAGTCTCTGCCAAGCTTGAGTTTATTCTGTAGAATTAGGCTGTGTGTAACTACTCAACATGAATATGGCTTCACATATATAATGAGAATTCTAATACTAAGATTTCATAAGCATTTTACACTAGTGAATTTTAATGGTTTTGGATAATTAGGTAGACCATATTTGAAAGAGTTAATACAATGTCTTACAAGTTTTTTTAAGAAAAAAATTAAAGCTCTCGTTCCAAGGTATCTGGACATTTCTCGTATTTCCTAAAATTATTACTGGTTGTAAATCAAGGAATTAAATGAGCAATAATTAGACTTATATTGAGGTAAAGGGTAATTTTTTTTAAGAGTAAAATCACAACTCCCTTTTATATTTGGTTAAACTCATTATTGAATGAGGGAACCAGGCAAAACTAGTTTGAAAAAGAAATCTAAGAAGCACAAATTTATATGAAATAAAAGGAAGATGAAATGAATTTACATGTGGGCACTAAACTCCCACTTTCCATAGAGGGTGGAGGGAAGTCAATTGAACCTTCTCTGGCTGGAATCTATTTGCATGTATATGGACAAGAATATTTTGTATTCACTAAGCTACAGCTTGCTTAGTTGTAAAATAGTTCAAGGACAATGAAAGGCTAGAATTAGATAGTTGAGATTCTCTAAACAATACATCATTTTTCATTGGAGACACATAGTACTCTTTTTATACTTATTCTCTATTTACTTCCGATCGAAACTCATACCAGATGAATTATGATTCAGTAGTAGTGTTTTATTTGATAAATATATAGGGCAATTATAAAGCATTATAAGAAACTAATATGCAAGTGTTATATTTCTCTGTTTCAGGTTTATGCTGCTGATTGTACTGATGGTGTTCTTTTGGAGCTACGAAAATATTTGCCAAAATATTATGGCACCTGGTCACCTCCCACTGCACCAAATGGTAATTTTTTCCTAAAAATCTGTCTTTTATTCTTAATTCACGAGGGTAGCTTTTTAAAAGTCTTTACATAAAAGTAACCTAGTATTATAAAAACAGCATATATGTGTTTTTTCTAATCTTTCTCTGCTTTATTAAAGAAAACTTATTAATACTTTTGCTCTTCATAACCAGTTTCATAAGTGATATATGAAACGTTAACGACCAATCTATTATAATTGAATGAAAATATGTATACTAGTACTTAATACTGTATTAATTTACAGATGTTCTTTTTTCCTAATTCACTGGGATTTTTTTCCTTTTTTCATTTTGATCAGGGAGTATATTTTCTTTGATTAACTTCCTCTCTATCTCCTTTTCCACTCCTTCATCCCCTACCTGTGAGCTTTAAATTCAAGTGTTTTAAAAAATACCAGTAAGTTTCATAGTTAGAGGGCAAACTGATCTATGTAAGGACACAGCATTTCTCTCTTAATATTATTACTTGCAGCACTATTTGCCATTTCAGGGCCTTTGACTGAGCAGACAATTTAATTAAGTAAGCAGCTTGACTGTGTAACTATTGAAGAAGGTTTGTGAATGGGGTAAGAGTTTCAAACTTGACAGAGTTTAAGAATAACCCATAGGCTTGTTAAAATGCACATTAATAGGCTCAACTCCCAGACATTTTTGTTGTGTAGATTATGTTGGAATTCAGTGATATGTTTGTTAAATAGAAGCTATAGCTTTTTGTATGTAGATAGGGCTTTTGAGAACAGAAAAGAAGGGGCTCAAGTTTAAGCTTGTTCTTTTCCTCAGTTGTCTTCCTTTGACTCATTGACTGTGCATCAAGTTTCTTTAATAGAGAATTGTGGCTTCCCTGTGAGCATCCTCAGGTAATACTAAATTGATGGTTCCCCTGGGTATTAAGGATTCTCCTATACTTCAGTTGTATAAAAAAAACAGAAAAGTTGCTCTTTCTCTTTTCCTTTCCTTCCCTACTTCTACCTTCCTTTCTTCTTGCCTGCCTGCCTGCCTTTCTTCCTTCCTTCCTGCCTTCCTTGTCTTTTAGTCACACACACGTGTATGTTTCTGATTCAGATCAGCATGTTGCTTAAATTATTTCACAAATTATGATCAATTTTGCTTTGTACAGATTTCCATTATAATGTAAGATACCTAGATTCCAATTAACTTTGCTACTGATTGCTGTTTAATTTGGAGCAAATCATTATTCTTCAATAAAGTGACATTGAAGAATTAACAGAGGTTGCTGAGGATGGTGTTAGATATCTAGATAATTAAGTGCTTAATTTAAAAAAATGGTTTAGAAAGGGGTAGAATAACTGAGCAAACAGCATGATTATTTTGAAAAGTCGAGTATACAGAAAGAATTTGGATAAGAGAAGAAATAATTTAAAATAAAATTTTAAAATGTAGTTTGGATTACTAGCACATAATTTAAATTTAAAAATCAAGGACTTGCTTGCAATCAACAACCGTTTTTGGTCTTCTAAATAAACTTGACGGACGTCCATGCTAATATAGAAAGAACAGTAAGTTTGAGGTCAAAAGACTTGGCTTTTACC
Source organism: Pteropus medius (assembly GCF_902729225.1). Taxonomy (NCBI): domain Eukaryota; kingdom Metazoa; phylum Chordata; class Mammalia; order Chiroptera; family Pteropodidae; genus Pteropus; species Pteropus medius. The sequence goes on along the minus strand of NW_024344378.1, from coordinate 35,362,498 downwards.
TTGATTGTTTCCAAATTTTGTGAACTTGGCGATTCTGGGAAACACGGCGGAGTAAGAGATGTCCTCAGATCTCTCCCTTTGAAACAACAATAAGCTGAACATCTAAAACTGAACAAAAACCACCCAAACTGCACACTAGCACGTCTGAGTGTGGGATCTGCACATAAGAGGTACCACAGGTCAGAACCCCAGGGTTGTTGGGCGGTGGACTAGGAGTAATAAAGAAGCTGCCTTTCGCAGCTGCCGGAGCTCCTTGGAGGAGGAGGGGGAGGGATGAAGGTGCAGTGACTTCCCTGATCAGCCTGCCTGGAAGTGCTGAAACTTCTAGCAGCCAGCACCAGGGCCCAGACGGAATAGCAGAAACAGTAGTTGATTTTCACTGGCCCAGGTTCCAAAACCGAGGCTGAGCAAAAGCAGCCCCCAGCCTCCCAATCCAGAGAGCCCCTCCCCCCATACCCTCGAGAACGATCACCGCGGAGCCCCAGGGGAATTTGAGCAAAAGTTGCTGAGACTGAAGTTACCTCTCTCAGCCTCTGGAACTCCCTCCAGGAGGAGGGGGAGGGGAGAAGGTACGACGACTTCCTTGATCAGCCTGCCTGGAAGTGCTGGAACTTCTAGCAGCCGGCACCAGGGCCCAGTCATCAGGGCAGAAAGCAGAGAAGCGGGATGGGACCGCAGAGAAACAACAGTTGATTTTTACCAGCCAAGGTTGCAAAACCGAGGCTGAGCCACAGCCCCCAACTCCCAACCCAGAGGGCCCCTCCCCTCATACCCTTGAGCTGATGAGACCGATCACCGCAGAGCCCCAGGGGAATCTGAGCAACTGCTACCAAAACTGTTGCTAACACTGACAGGGACTGAAACAGAGTAGCAAGTGTGATTAAATATCTACAAGAAAATAAAAAAGACATTTAGGCTTTATGTAAAGCAGAGATCCAAGAGGCTTTGACGCCACCTACTGGAAACTAAAAGAAAAGCGCCTTCTTTGTAGCAGGCTAAAGAGAGACCTTTATATGATAAATCTTTCTGGGAATACAACAGAATACATTTCCATTAATACCCAGGCGGAGAACTAGTCCATTTAACACCATGAACAACCAAGGTGACAAGACATCTCAGAAAGAAAGAGAAAAATCTCCAGAAAATAAGCTTACAGACATAGATATATGTGACTTAAATGACAGAGAATTCAAGATGGTACTTCTGAAAAAACTCAGTGAGATCCAAAACAACTCAAATCAACAATTTCAGGAATTGAAATAAACAACTAGATGAGCAGAGCAAGGAGATTGAAATTCTCAAAAGGAACCAAATAGAACTTCTGGAGATGAAAGACACACTGCAAGAGTTGAAAAATAAAATAGCAAGCTTGGAAAATAGAGTCAACCAAATTAAGGAAAGGATCAGTGATATTGAAGACAAATCTAGAAATAAATCAGAAAGAAGAAGAGAGAAACCGAAGAATGAAAAATAATGAAAGAGAAATACAAGAACTAGCTGATACTATCAGGAGGGGAAACAAAAATAATGGGCATTACCAAAGGTGAGGAAAGGGAGCAGGGACAAAAAGCATTTTCAGACAAATAGTGGACGAGAATTTCCCAAATCTAAGGAATGAGCTGGAGCTTGGAATTCAAGAAGTCAATAGAACACCCAATTATCTCAACCCAAAAAGGCGTTCACCAAGAAACATTGTATTAAAGTTATCAAAAATCAACAACAAAGACAGAATTCTCAGTGCAGCCAGGGAAAAGAAGATGGTAACTTATAAAGGAAAACCCATTAGATTATCTTTGGACTTCTCAGCGCAAACCTTACAAGCCAGAAAGGAATGGAATCAAATATTTAAACTATTAAGTGAAAGTAACTAGAAAGTAACAGCCTAGAATAATGTATCCAGCTAAGCTCTCCTTTAGATATGAAGGAGAAATTAAGACCTTTTCAGACATACAAAAATTGAGAGAATTCTCCACTACAAGGCCTACACTACAGGAAATACTGAAAGGTGTCAGCTCATCTAAAACAAAATGACAAAACAAAACAAAAATACATTATTAGGAGTAAAGTGACTATCAGGCAAATAGAAGCAGAGGAGTGCAATCCTTACTAAGAACAGGGCATTATAAGCTAAAATAATAAGAGAATTGCTATAGCAAGATAGTAATGAACGTTCAGCATACCTAGGGACAAACTGAGATGATGACTGAAAAGGGGAGAATTCAAAGATCTAAATTTGCAAAGGGGGAGGGAGATATAAGGCACATGCAGAAGAAAATGGTCGATTGTATATATACAACTATCCTTTTCATATTCGTAATGGTAACCAAATTTTGTGAACTAACTCAACCTTTCTGAGCTCTACTTTTTCTATAATTGAAGCTTATACCCCATAGAGTTGTGAAATGCAGGTTATGTCATGTGAGAATGCTTCGCAAACTCTAATACTCTTGAACATAACTGGAAATATTAGTGCTACTGAGATGAGAAAATGAGGTGAGGAAAATGGAACTAGAACAGGAGAAAAGGAGTTGGAATAAAAAGTATACATATATAGAGTGGCTCAGCAATACCAACAGTTGCCTTAGGGGATTTCCTATTCCTTCTTTGTCAGCTCTGGAAGAAGTTGCACAAAACTTACACCATGCAGCTTATTTAGCTTTGATGTTGCTAGAGAGTTCTGCAATCATCTTTCTGTTTTTATCTTTTTGATTATATAATGAAATAAATAGAAGATGGAAAACTTATACATGTTTAGCCCACAAGATCATGAAAACAAATAGAGTTGACCCTTGAATAGTGGGGATCAGGAGTGCCGACTGCGCCCTCACCCCATGCCCCACAGTCAGAAATTTGACTATTAACATTTGACTCCCCAGAACTTAACTACTAAAAGTCTTCTGTTGACCAGAAGCCTTACTGATAATATAAACAGTTGATTAACACATATTTTGTATGGTATATGTGTTATATACTGTATTCTTACAATAAAGTAAGCTAGAGGAAAGAAAATGTTACTTTCAAAAATAAGAGAAAATACATTTACAGTGTTTATCGAAACAAATCCTCATATAAGTGGACCGACCCACGCAGTTCAAACCCTTGTTGTTCAAAGGTCAACTGTATTTTCTTAAATTTTAGTAGAATACTATGATTTGTATTACTGTATTTTACAAAGTATTAAATTAATGACAATTTATTACTTATTTTTTTTTTGTGCATCTTATGTGCTCAGGGTAGTTTTATAAAGCTTAATATAGTTCTTATAATCTAAAGTAGTAAAATGTAGAAGGTACCTATGAATTTGCTGAGCAAATTATTGTAGCTTGAGAGACATAAGGGTATGCTGACCAATATGTTTTTCTTTTCAAAAATGTTATAGCAGTTTTATTGACATGTAATTCACATATCATAAAACTCACCCATTTAAAGTGTACAATTCAGTATTTTTCAGTACTTCATAGAGTTGTAAAGTTATCACTGTTAGGCAATTTTAGAACATGACTAAAGGAATTATTTTTTTAAGATAAAATAATTATTGGCAATTATCTTTGATAATTTTGGCCTAGTTATATATATTAAATCTCATTTATTACATGTATATAAACTCATAGATTCCTAGTACACATACCATCAAAAGCCTCTTGTTGATAGTTATTTGGGGGGATAGAAAAATATATGTTCAAGTAGGTTTGAGCAAATTGAGAGTTCTCAAATATATCTCCAGCCTGGTTGATTGGTAGGTTTCTGGATCTAGTTACTAGTCAAGTTTCAGGAAGCACAGACTGAAATAAGCTGGCATATGTGACTATTCCTTCCTCCTCCCTCTTTACCCCAAATTTGGAGGCTCAAGGTTTCTACTTACAGTTGTTTCTACTTTCAGCTTCCATTGCTCTCTGAAATGGCTGATGGTTGATGTGGAAAGCAGAAGCAAGGTCTTCCGTTTTTCCATTTGTCTTCATAGTTGGGCAGGGGTTTCCTGCATGGCCTTTTCTTCTTATTTGAGAGGTTTGGAAATGGAGGTGATAGCCAATGCCTAGTAGATATGGTGGGAAGAGTTTGATAAACTTGGAATCCATATTCTCACAGTTTATACAATCTGTAATACTCATTAAGAGGATCTAAATAAGCCTTCTTTCAACTCCCTAAGTACCTTCTCACTTTTCTTTAAAGGAACTAGTTATCTCATCTTTATTTCTTAGTTATTTTTAGGTCTTTTGATTTTTCCACAATATTTCAAATGTTTACATTCTTCCTTTGATACTGGGAAATTTTCTGCTTCTCAGAGTGTCTGGACTGTATTCTAGCAGTAGAAAATTTGCTATAGGAATTTTTTATGTTTATATCTTATAAAACAATAGAAATACTATATTTAATTTATATTTAAGATAATTATATTTAATTACCTATATTTAAATAGAAAATATATTTAAATAGACTAGCTTCTTTTTTAATTTTTATTAAGTTCATTGGGGTGACTTTAGTTAACAACATAAGTTGCCAGTGTACAGTTCTATAATACATTATGTGTATATTACATTGTATGCTCAACACCCAAAGTCTAGTCTCCCTCTGTCACCATAAATTTGACCCCCCTGAAGCCTCTTCATCTTCCCCCTGCCTCCTATTCCCTCTGGTAACCACCATACTGTCGTCTGTGTCTATGAGTTTATTTGTTCATTTGTTGCTTTCTGTTTTATATCCCACATATGAGTAAAATTGTATGGTTCTTATCCTTTTCCATCTGACTTATTTAGCTTAATATGATACTCTCAAGATCCATCCATGTTGTCGCAAGTGGCAATATTTTTTTCTTATGTTTGAGTAGTATTCCCTTGTATGTGGGTACCATGTTTTCTTTATCCAGTCATTCATTGAAAGACAGTTTGTTTCCATGTTTTGGTAACTATGTATAATGCTGCAGTGAACATAGGGGTACATATATCCTTACAAATAAATGTTTTCAAGTTTTTTGGGTAGATACCCAGAAGAGGCATTTCTGGGTCATATCATAGTTCTATTCTTTATTGTTCGAGGAACTTCCATACTGTTTTCCAAAGTGGCTATACCAATTTACATTCCTGCCAGCAGTGTATAAGGGATTCTTTTTCTCCACATCCTTCCAGCAGTTGTTAATTTTTGTCTTACTGATAATAGTCATTCTCCTAGGTGTGAGGTGGTATCTCATTGTGGTTTTGATTTGCATTTTCTTTATAGCCAGTGAAGTTGAGCATCTTTTCATGTTTGTAGGCCATTTGTATGCCTTCTTGGGAAAACTGTTTGTTTTGGTCCTCTGCCCATTCTTTAATTGGATAGTTTGTGTTTTTTTTTGTTGTTGAGTTGTATGAGTTCTGTATATATTTTGAATATTAGCCCCTTATTGGAGGTACTCTTTGTAAATATCTTTTCCCATTAGGTTGGTTGCCTTTTTGTTTTGTTGATGGTTCCTTTTGCCTGCAAAAGCTTTTTAGTTTGGTGTAGACCCATTCATTTATTTTCGCTTTTACTTCCCTTGTCTTTGGGTTCAAATTCATAAAATCCTTTCTGAGACCAAGGCCTATAAGTTTACTACCTATGTTCTCTTGTATGTATTATATTGTTTCAGGTCTTATATTTATGTTTTTGACCTATTTTAAGTTAATTTTTGTGTGGTATCAAATAGCAATTTAGTTTTATTCTATTTCACGTGGCTTTCTTATTTCCCAAAATCGTTTTTGAAGAGGCTTTCTTTTCTCCATTGTTTCTGGCTTCCTTGTTGAAAAGGGAATGACAATGGATTTTTGTTCATTGATTTTGTGTCCTGTAACTACTGCATTTATTTATTGTTTCTAATAGTTTTTTTTGGTGAATTCTTTAGGATTTCTATATAAAGAATCATGTCGCCTGCAAAAAGTGGCAGTTTTACTTCTTCATTCCCAATTCGCATGTCTTTTATTTCTTTCTCTTGCCTAATTGCTCTGGTAGGACTTCCAGTACTATGTTGAATAACAATGGTGAGAGTGGGCATCCTTGTCTTGCTCCTGATCTTAGAGGAATAGCTTTCAGTTTTTCACCATTGAGTATAATAGCTGAGAGTTCATCATATATGGCCTTTATTATGTTGAAGGACTTTCCTTCTATACCCATTTTATTGAATGTTTTAATCATAAATGGATATTGTATCTTGTCAAATGCTTTTCTTCATCTATTGGTATGATCATGTGACTTTTATCTTTTATTTTGTTAATTTGGTGTATCATATTGATCATTTTGCATATGTTGAACTCTGTACTCCTAGAATGAACTTCAATTGTTTGTGATATATTATTTTTTAAACATATTGTTGTATTTGATTTGCTAGTATTTTTTAAGGATTTTTATATCTATATTCATCAGAATACTGGTCTCTAATCTTTGTGTGCTTCTTTCATTCTCAGTAATGTGTAATCTTATACTTGTAGAATCTTACACTATCATCAACAGCATGAAGTATATAAATATTTTGCACGTGGTAACCATGTCATCAGTAAAGTCAGTGGGAAATCTAAAAAGGCTGTTTAGAACAGCATGAAGTGGTGTATTTTGCAGTACCTGGTAGTTATTTTTATGATCCTTACCTAAAAAAATTAAGGAACTATAAAAAGCCTATATACTTTGCATAAATTAATAGATAAATGATAGATGTATCTCTTATAGCTATAGCCTCTTAAACTTAACTGTATTTCTATTCAGTGTAATGAACTCTGTATTTTTGGGGTGGTGTCCTATGTTTTCCTTATATTTTTTAATTTAATTTTTTTATTATGGTGACATTGGTTAACAAATTCCAGTAGTTTCGTGTACAATTCAACAGTAAGTCATATATATATTGCATTGTGTGTTCGCCACCCATAGTTAAATTTCTTTCTGTCACCACATATTTGACCCTTTACCCAATCTACCTCCCCATTACCCCCACCCTCTGATAACCACTAGTCTATTGTCCATGTCCCTGAGTCTCTGTTGTCATGTTTGTTGCTTTTAGATTTATGTCCTACATATAAGTGATATCATGTGGTTTTCAACTTTTTCTGTCTGGCTCATTTCACTTAGCATGATTATCTCGAGATCCATCCATGTTGTCACAGATGGCAGTTTTTCATCTCTTCTTATAGCTGAGTAGTATTCCATTATATATATGTACCACAGCTTCTTTATCCAGTTATCTATTGTAAGACACTTCGGTTGCTTTATGTCCTGGTCACCGTGAATAATCCTGCTATGAACAATTCTTAGTTTTTTGAGGAACCTCCATACTGTTTTCCATAGTGGCTGTACTAATTCGCAGTCCCACCAGCAGTGTATGAGGGTTCCTTTTTCTCTGCATCCTCTCCAACATTTGTTATTACTTGTCCTGTTGATGATAGCCATTCTAACAGGTGTGAGATGGTATCTCATTGTGGTTTTATTTGCATTTCTCTAATAGCTAGTGATGTTGAACATCTTTTCATATGTTTGTTGGTCATTTGTATGTCTTCTTGGGAGAAGTGTCTCTTCAGGTCCTCTGCCCATTTTTTAATTGGATTGTTTGTTTTTTTTGTTGTTGAGTTGTAAGAGTTCTTTATATATTTTAGATATTAGGCCCTTAGTGGAAGAATTGCTTGCAAATGTATTTTTCCATTCAGATAGTTGTCTCTTTGCCTTGTTGATGGTTCCTTTTGCTCTGCAGAAGCTTTTTAGTTTGATGTAGATCCATTCATTTATTTTTGCTTTTACTTCCCTTGTCTTTGAGGTCAAATTCATAAAATCCTCTTTAAGTCCAAGGTCCATGAGTTTAGTTCCTTT
>NW_024344378.1:35304488-35354687 GCF_902729225.1 Pteropus medius | reverse complement strand
TTTCTATGCGATTTATTGTTTCAGGTCTTATATTCAGGTCCTTAATCCATTTTGAGTTAATTTTGGTGTGTGGTGATAGACAACAGTCTAGTTCCATTCTTTTGCAGGTGGCTTTCCAGTTTCTCCAGCACCATTTATTGAAGAGGCTTTCCTTTCTACATTGTATGTTTTTGGCTCCTTTGTTGAAACTTATTTGCCCATATAAGTGGGGATTTACTTCTGGACTCTCAATTCTGTTCCACTGGCCCGTGTGTTTGCTTTCCTGCTAATTCCATGCTGTTTTGATTATTGTCACTTTGTAGTATAATTAAAGTTGGGCAGAGTGATGTCTTCAGCCTTGTTCTTTTTTCTCAGGATTGCTTTGGCGATTCAGGGTCTTATGTGCTTCCATACAAATCTGATTTTTTGGTTCTATTTCTTTAAAAAGTGCCAATGGGATTTTGATGGGGATTGCATTAAATCTGTATAATGCTTTGCGTAATAAAGACATTTTAACTCTGTTGACTCTTCTAATCCAAAAACACGAAATATTTCCATTTCCATTTCTTTGTGTCTTCTTCAATTTCTTTTAATAGGGTCTTATAGTTTTCATTATATATGTCCTTCACATGTTTCGTTAGGTTTATTCCTAGGTGTTTTATTCTTTTTGTTGCAATTGCAGAAGGAATTGTTTTTTCCATTTTTTTTTCTGACACTTCATCATTAGAGTATAGAATACTATAGATTTTTGAACATTGATTTTGTAAAACTTTACTGTATTTGCTTATTATTTCTAGTAGTGTTCTTTTGTGGAGTCCTTAGGGTTTTCTATATAGAGAATCATGTCATCCACAAAGTGACAGTTTGATTTCTTCATTTCCTTTTGGATGCCTTTTACTTATTTATTTTTTGCCTGATGGCTAGGACCTCCAATGTTATAGTTAATAACAGTGATGATAGTGGACAGCCTTGCCTTGTTCCTGATCTTAGAGGAAATGTTTTTAGTTTTTCACCATTAAGTATAACGTTGGCTGAGGGTTTGTCGTATATGGCCTTTATTACATTAAGGTAATTTTTTTTCATACCTATTTTAAGTGTTTTGATCATAAATGGATGCTGTATGTTGTTGAAAGCTTTTTCTGCAACTATTGATATGATGCAATGATTCTTATTCTTTATTTTGTTTATGTGGTATATCACATTAATCATTTTGCCTATGCTGAACCATCATCCCTGTGTCCCTGGGATGAAACCCACTTGATATTGTGTATATTTTTAATATTGTTGTATTCAGTTTGCTAGTATCTTATTTAGGATTTTTATGTCTGTGTTCATGAGATGTTGTCTGTAATTTCCTTTTTTGTGTTACCTTTACCAGGTTTTGCTATCAGGGTAATATTGGCCTCATAAAATGGGTTAAGAAGTATTGCCTCTTCTTTGCTTTTTTTGGAAGAGTTTGAGAAGAGTAGGTATTAAATCTTTGAATGTTTGGTGGAATTCACTGGTGAAGCCATGTGGTCCTGGACCTTAACTTTTTGGGAGGTTTTTAATGATTGTTTCAATTTCCATACTGCTGATCGGCCTATTAGATTTTCCATTTCTTGATTCAGTCTAGGTTTCTAAGAACTTGTCCATTTCTTCTAGGTTGTTAAAGTTGGTGTTATATATTTTTTCATAGTATTCTTGTATGATCTTTTGTATTGCTGCAGTATCTGTCATAGCTTCTCATTCATCCCTGATTTTGTTTATTAGTATCTTTTTCTCTTTGTTCTTTAGAGAATCTAGCGGGGGGGCGGGGTGTCAATTTCATTGAACTTCTCAAAGAACCAGCTATTTGATGCATTTATTTATTTATTTTTATTGTTATTATTATTTTTGGTTCTCGATTTCATTTAATTCTGCTCTAATTTTGGTTATTTCTTTCCTTCTGCTGATTTTAGGCTTCACTTGTTCTTCTTTCTCTAGTTTTCTATGACAAAGTGTTAGGTTGTTTTTTTGGGCTTGTTCTTGTTTTTTGATATGAACTTTCCTCTTATGACTGCTTTTGCTGGGTCTCAAAAGTTTTGATGTGTTGTACTATCATTGTCATTCGTTTCTCTGTATCTCTTGATCTCTTTTTTTTTCTTTTGTGACCCAATCATTCTTCAGTAGCATGCTGTTTAATCTCCATATATTTGTGGTTCTTCCTGCTTTCTTTTTACAGTTGATCTCCAGCTTCAAAACATTATGATCAGAGAATATGGTTGTTATGATTTCAGTCCTCTTATATTTGTTGAGGCTATCTCTATGTCCCAGTATGTGTTCAGTCCTTTAGAATGTTCCATGTGCGCTAGAGAAGAATGTATAAGCAGCCGTTTTGGAATGAAAGGCTTTGTAAATGTCAATTATGTCTATTTAATCTAATATGTGAAAAGTACATGTCCTTTTATTTATTATACAAATACAAGACTGACTAAGCCTTACAGTAGCTCTCTTAGATCTGAGGTTCACAAATGCCAGTCCTTGGACCTCTGACAGACTGGCTTTATCAGAATCTGTTGCCTTCATAAGAGCTTTCCAGAATTAAAAAAATAAATCTAGTAGTCATTATGCTATCTTTACGATTTATATACACACAAATACACATTGTAGATGTGTATATATATAAAAATCAGCTCTCATTTTTTAAATAGAACTCTCTCTACTACAAGTTATAGCATACAAGTAATTATATCATAATTATTTTTCAAACATCATTTTAATGTAGTTAATCTATTTCCTCTGAACCAAAAGTATTCCAGATGGTACATTATCTTAGTCTGTCAGCCTTTTTGGATGAGTTTTTGAACTTATTTTCTGTTTATCTAGAAATTTAAAAATTACTGCTTCAGTATATACTCCGAGAGGCCTAACCGAAAAACTGTTTCTTGTTATCCAGTGTATGGTATCACCTTGTAAGTGAGGCTTCACTGTAGTAAAATGCCTTTGATCATTTAAGTTACTGAATCTCAAAATTGCCCTACTTCAAATTAAACTCTGTTCTAGTGAAATAATTTGCTAATAGCATTTTTCAGAGAGAGTTAGTATTCAGATTTATTTCTGGTGATATTGATTTGTAGAAAAATCAGTAAAGCTCTCAGGGCTCAGATTATGTCCCATTTTTCTATTTACCTGTTTTATTCAGAAGCACTTACAGCAAGTTTCTAGGTACTTAATATACTCTTTCTTAAAAACTGCATCTCTAAAGCAGGTTTTGGTGTTTATAACTTAGAGGGAATGATAGAAATGACAATCTAAAATTTTCACTTTTCACTGAAAAAAATTGAGGCCAGAGATTTAAACAAAAACACTAAACCAACTCTCAGTATACTTTAACCTAAGGATTATTAATTTAAGGCTAATCATAATCTAGCAGTTATTTATTAATTCCAATCATATAAAATATATCAAGAACCTGAAAGTATGGTAAAGAAAGACACATTTGGCTAGTCAAAATAAATGTCAAATAAAACCCGTAATACTCAAGCTTGTTTACTGAAGGAATAGTTCGATTTATTATAGTGTAAAGAAGGCTAAGCCCAAAGCCCCACTGGGCAGTAGGAATGAGAAAGGCAGACATTCATTTATCCATCAAACATTTATTGTAACCTTGCTGTATATAGAGTTTGCATCATTTGTATTTTTCTTCTTCCCAAGAGGAGAAGGAAGAAATAGGGATTTTATATTCAGATTTGCTGTACCCTACTGTAGCTGTCATTTCTGTCTCATTATAAAAAAGTTTGCTTTTAATCACTACCAAATTGGCAAGTAGAAAATAATAACCCTACACTGAGATATTGATGCTGTAATAGTCAGCTAGGTTCACTCACTGTATACTCTTGTATATAGCTTTACCTCAGTAATACATTTAGGGTCTCTTGAGTTAGGGAAATTAATGATAATAAATTTGTGATGCCAGTGATCTATTATATTAAGATCGATTAGTCTTTTCTGATATTTGAAATAAAAGCCTTGTTACTGAAATTTTTATACAGCTGTAGAGCAGATGAATAATTCTCCTTTCCTAATGCTCAAGGTAGTTAGAGATGGGAAGAGAGAATCTGAAGGGAGTCGTCTTATGCTGCTTCCTTTCCCATCTTTTCATGGGAATTACAGATGGAAATCTGTGATTATCTTTTAAAGTGCAGAAACTGGGAGTTAGAGGGTGGTGGGGAGGGTGTTCCATTTTCTTAATCAGGATATGTCCATTTGTCCCATTACCTTTCACTGTTAGCAATTTCATGTCTGTGTCCAGACTTTTTGTTTTCTCTTATCATGTTGAAGATACCTGTTTGGGAGATCTTTTCTTTATAATGTGAAGGTTTCCTTATAATGCTGGTGCTGGTCTCTTAGGCTGCAGTTCCTTTTTTTGTCATATTTGGGCTTGACTTCACCTAGTTCTACACAGTCATAATCTTCTCACCATCATCTTCCTTTGACTAAGGGATATAATTTATCTATTTCTTTTACTTAAATCTGCCTTAAATTTAAGGAGCTTAAAGCTTTTTCAAGCCCTACCAGAGTTGTTCTCACTTTTGGTTCAGTACTGACTTCTTGTAATTTAATAACTATTCTAGTCTTGGTGGGACAGGAAAAAAGAAAATACATTAAAAATGTGTCTTTTTTTTCCCTGGTAGTCTTTTATTTAATTCATAGAAAATATACATTTTCTGTAACTTTATTTGTTACTTTGATAAAAAGCAGATATAACCTCTTTTGTCTTTGAGGAAAAGTTTTTAGGAAAAATACTTGTTACATTGATAACTTAAAATTACAGTATCATTCAGAACTTTGGGGAGATTCTTCACCCAGGAAGGGGAGTAAGAATTTTTTTCTTTACTTCCTTCCCTCAGTGCACTTGTACTTTTACTTTCAAACTAAAACTATCGGTAGTTCAGGTAGTGTGATAACTGTGACTTTTACAATTTTTTACTTGAATCTATATTTATAATCATTTTCTTTAGGAATATGTATGCAGGTTGCCAAAGTGATTCATAAATGAACTTATAAGGAATGCTTGTATTTTAAAAAGCAAGATATTTGTTTTTCCTTTGAGACTTAGTAAGACTAGAATGTATATTTGGCAGTGACCATCATTTGGATTGGTTCACTTTTCTTAACCTAGACTTCTGTTGTATACTCTGTTGGAAGGATTTAGTCCTATTACTTATTTTAAATGAAGAATAAGCTTTTAAAAAATTATTAAAATACTAAGAGATCTACTGAGGCATAGATGACATAAGTTGTATTTTAAAAGGGACTGCATTCTGGAACAGCTTTTGAGGTAATCTCATTGCCTTTTCAATGTCCTTGGAAACTTTATATCTACTTGCTGCCTTTTGTTTATGGTTACACATTATTTAATTCACCTCCTGCAAGAGATTCCCTGTGATATTTATACTGGTTATAATTTTTTTTTTTTCCAGGTGGAGTAATAATAATTGAGGACTGGATTTGATTGAACTTTTTTCTTAGTTTTATGTTTTCCTCATTTCGTTTCCCCTGGAAGTTACTTGAGTAGTAATGTGTTTGCCTATTACTAAATAAAATTTTTCTTTTATTACAGATTTATACCTAAAACTGGAAGACGTGACCCATAAATTTAAGAAGCCCTGTATAATGGATGTAAAGATAGGGCGAAAAAGCTATGATCCTTTTGCCTCATCCGAGAAGATTCAACAACAGGTCAGCAAGTACCCATTAATGGAGGAGATTGGGTTCTTGGTGCTTGGCATGAGGGTAAGAGTTATTCTTGTTACATATTCGTCTCTTGAAAATTATAGATATCATTATAATAACATATCAGAGGATAATATATTTTGGAATTGGGTTGTCCATAATTCCTCTATGTTTGGGCAGAGACTTTTATTTCTTTCATTCACTGATATTTGGTCAGTGTCTGCAATTATTCTGTACATGGTATGTGATTAATAAATAAATGAACAAATGGCTGAACCTCAAGACTCTGACTCTGGTAATTTTGTTTTAAAGAAGCTTTAAGTTTAGGTGTAAAATAATATGATAAGTAAATGTTATCTGTGATTTTTCCCATGAGGAAAGTGCTAAGTTTATATATTCAATAATTTTTCTATATTTCTAAAAGAAAAAGGAAGCTAAAATTAGGTCAGTGTTTCAGACTGTGATTTAAAAACAGTTGTTTCATTTGCTTACGATTCTGTGGGTTGGCGTTTGAGCTGGGCTCAGGTAGACAGTTCTGTTCTGATCTCACATAGGGTCCTTTATGTAGCTGCATTCATCTGATGGCTTGAGTGGAGCTAGATCTGAAATGACCTCACTCTTATGTCTGGGAGTTTGTACAACTTTTGGATGGGCCTTTTTTCCATATGGTCTCTTATCTTCCAGGAGGCTAGCTGGAGCTTCTTTGTGTACCACATTTCAAGAAGGTGAGAGTGGGAGCTACAAGAGCTCTTAAAGTCTAGGTTAGAAAGTTACTTGTCACTTCTCTGGAACTGTATAGTTTGGACTATATTGATAAGGAGGATAAATAAACTCCACTTTCAATGGTGGGAATAGGGAAGTCACAATACAAATGGCAGTATGCACAAGATGGGAAGGATCGTTGAGGCCATCTTTGCAAACAATATGCCACAGTTAAGTAATGTGGAATAAAATTCTCTAAACAAATAGTATGTCTTTTAGATGTGTGGAGGTAAAATTTTTAGACATGATAAATAATTGCATACCAGTATAAGCATAACGAGTAGTTTTGAAATTCATCATGTACAACAATATACAGATCTACCTTTTGAGCTTTAAACAGTATAGTTAATAAGCATTGTAGATGAATTGTTAATGTGATGGTTACAACAGCACAGTTGAATTTGATATTCTGATTGTAAATAAAACCACAGAAATTATTGATGCGGTTATTTCATTTCGAAAACTATAAATGTGGGTATATAGTAAAAGGAAAAAGAATAATGAATTTTAAAACAAATGGAAAAAAAGCATCCCGCAGAAATCTGAATTGGCAACTATTTAAATCTTCACTGTTTTCAAATCTCATCCTCCCACTTTCCTTCTCACTGTTAGCAGAGGACTTCGCCTTCTGCTTCAGAAAAAATAAAAGCAGGATTTCCTTTAATTTCCTGCTAACAGATGTACTTTCATTCTCTCTTCTTCCTGTCACATTGAAGAATTTTCCAACCTTCTATCTAAGGACTTCCCTATGCCCTCTGGATCTCATTCCCTCCCACGTCTTCAGGAACTTAATACTGTTGATTTCTTTCTTGTTTTATATCTTCAACTTCTTCCTCTCTTTACTCCTTTCCTTTTGTTTTATATATATTCAAATAACTCAAGTTTTTAAAAAACAAAATATCAAAACTCACCTTTACCTTGCTCTGCTCCCCAGCAGTGGATTTAACTTGCCTCCCCTTTGCAGCCAAACTAGTTATTTCCATTGTCTTACTTTCCACTCTCCAATCTAGCTTTTGCTCTATCATGCCACCAGATTGGTTCCTCACCAAGGTTCTAATGGCATCACCATGTCACTAAATCCAAATGGCATTTTTCATTACTTACCTTACTTCACTTTGAAAAGGAGATTTCAAGGGTGACTTGGTCTTCCTTGAAACATTCCTCTTGGTGTCCATAACAGTATACCCTCTACTGTTTTTTTCCAAAGTCCATTTAGTAGTTTTTTTTGCCAGCTTATTTTTTTCCTGTTTATTCTTTAAACGTTGAGGTATTCCACTCTATTCCATTTTACTGCCTCCCTCTCTTTTCTTTCTATTTCTAAGTAATGTCCTTTGTTCTTATTTTGTTCGCTTAACACTGGTAACTCCCAAATGCATATCTTCAGCTTCTTTTTCCTTGATCTCCTAATCTATATATCTAATAGCATCCTAGACATTTTACTTGGATAACTTAAAAACATTTAGAACTAATACATAAAAAAAATGATACACTCATCTCTCTCATAGACTAAAACCCACAGCAAAAGCAACAAATCTCTGTTATTCCTTATTTTAATAAATGGCATCACCATATATCCGGTTTGCAAACTTGAAACCTTATAGTCACCTTTCAGAGCCATCCATTAATCCTATTGATCTTAATAACCAAACATCTCATGAGTCCTGTTATCACCATTATCCTACTCCAGGCTCTAGTCTCTTCACTGATATCTCAAGTTCAGTTTTGCTCTCTTCCAATTTGTTCTCCAAACATTGCAAAAGTATATTTAATCATGAATTCCCCTATTTAAAAACTCTTCAGTGGGTTTCGATTGCCTTAGGATACATATATAAGATAAATAAGGCATTGGATGATTTGGCTCTCCTGGGATGAGTCATTTCGCCAAATAGAGATTCTTCTGTCTGATGTATATATTTTTTAATAACAACTCTATTAAGATATAATTTATATGCCATTCAGTTCACTCATGTAAAGCAGGAGCCTCCAACCCCTAGACCACGGACCAGTGCTGGTCCCTGGCCTGTTAGGAACCAGGCCACACAGCAGAAGACGAGCAGTGGGCTAATGAGCAAAGCTTCATATGTATTTGCAGCCCTCCCCAGCACTAGCATCACCGCCTCAGCTCCACTGCAGATCATTAGGTGTTATATTCTCATAGGGGCACTGGTCTCTGGTGCCAAAAAGGTTAGGGACTGCTGACAAAGTATACTGTTCATTAATTTTAGTATATTCACAGGGTTGGACAGCCATCACCACATTCAACTTTAGATTATTTTTTCACCCCCAAAAGAAATGCCATACTTTTTAACATTTGAAATCCTGCCACTTGAGACAATGTGGATAGACCTTGAGAACATCATGCTAAGTGCAATAAGCCAGACAAAGAAAGGAAATGGGAGATGTGGGTCAAAGGGTATAAAGTTCTAGTTAGATGAGTAAGTTCTGAGGATCTAATGTATAGCATGGTGACTGTAGTTAAAATACAGTATTGTATGCTTGAAATTGGCTGAGAGTAGATCTTAAGCATTCTCACCACACAGAAAACTAGTTAACTATGTGAGGTGATAGATATGTTAATTATTTTGATCTTGGTAAGCTTTCCACAGCGTATATAGCAAATAATCATGTGGTATACTTTCAATATATACAATTTTATTTGTCATTCAGTCCTCAATTAGTTGGAAAAACTGTAAATGAGGTATGTTTTACTATACGGTAGGATGGCAAAGTTAGTCCCTCCTTATTAATCTTATTTCAATTATCCTGGTTATTCTTACTTTTCTGTATAAACTTTAGAATTAACATATGGTTACAGAAATTGTTGGTGTTTTATTATATCATTTTAGTTCTGGTTAATTTAAGTAGAATTGGTATCTTTTGTGATGTTTAGTCTTGTCTCTGAGAACATGGGCGTGTGTGTATATCTCAGGAATGTGTAAAAATGTCTTTAGCTCTTACCTTTATTTAGTTTATTTCTATGTTTTATTTCCTTTTTGTGGCATTTGTAAATGGGGTCTTCCATTATGTTTCTAATCAGTTATTTGTATATATCAAAGTTTATTTTGTGTTTACTAATTTTATTCAGTTATTTCAAGTTTTTATTTTGTGTATTAGTTTTTCAGTTGATTTTCTAGTATACAACCATTATCTACAAAGAGTAATATTTTTGCCTCCTCCTTTCCAAATTATTATACCTCTAATTTTTTTCTCATCTATTTGCATTTGCTAGAAACTACAGAACAATATTAGATAGTAATGATGATAAAAGGACATTGTGGTAGAATACTTTTTGTGGAAGCTTCCTGTATTTTAGGGCAGATGCTTCCTTATTTTCACTTTAAACTTGAACTGACTTGGTGGATTGAGGTAGATAATTTTTCATATTGAAAATACTCATCATTTTAAAGAGTTTTTATCAATAGTGGATATAAATTTGTTAAATACCTTTTTAGCATCCATCGAAAAGGTGGTATGATTTTTTTTCTTCTTCAGTCCATTAGAATGAATTATATGAATAGATCTTCCCATCTTAACCATCTTTGCATTGCTGGGATAAGTCCTATATGGTCAAGGAGTATTCTATTCGATTTTAATATTCAGTGCTTTTTCTGACAGGTTTATCATGTTCATTCTGATAGCTATGAGACACAAAATCAACACTATGGAAGAAGCCTAACAAAAGAAACTCTAAAGGATGGTAAGGATTGAAAAGGCATATTTCAATGTTTTTCTTACTACACAGTTATCAAAACAATTCTAAAGTGATTTCAGTTCTCTTTTTTTTTTTGGTATAATGATTCAATTCACAATAAACAAACTTTAAAAAAAAAATGAACCTTAGATGCACAGAATTAGTCATAATCCCTGGTTCATGGCACACCAAAACCAAGGGTCTGTGAACTCTTACATTTTAATTCATTTATTATTTATTAATATTCTTTAACCCATCTCCCATTTGCCCTGAGAATACTCGCCGGTGGTGCTTGCGGCTGCAGTGTTTACCATGAAATAACTCGCAGATTGCAGTCCTTACCTTACCCTCAAAGTTTGCTATGAAATAGCTTGCTTTAATTATTACTTTCATATCACTCTAGTGTATTGATAGTCTTTGGAAACAAATGACGTACTTCTACTTATAGCATTCTGTTTTTAGTCGTGGTATTTCCATTTACAAAATATAGTAATTCTCGATTGCTGAAAATGTCAAATCCTAGATGTTCTCCGCTTTGTGTTGTTCAGTGCTTTGAAATTTACCACACAAAAAAAATTATTAAATACTGGTCATCATATACATTTCTGTAACATTAGGATTAGAGACAAGTTCTGTTTAGTAATAACTCCATGAAGTTTTTATATTTTATTTTCATATTGAAAACCAGTCAGATTTCCTTCAGTCTTAAAGAGCGTGTTTATGTAAAATTAACGCTGGCAGCAAGTTGCACTTATTTTTTTCTAAATGGGAAATGGGTTAAAAAATGAACATCTTTGATCCAATCATCTAGTCCAGGTTGTTTTTAAAATCTTAGTACACTGATCATAGCATATTAAAACTGCTTGTTACATAAGAGAGTTTAAAATGTGTGTTGTACCATGTAATTTATCTTTATTAAAATTTCCCATGTGTAGTTAGTTGAGGTGTGTATTATAAGCTTCTAGAACTATATTATAAATAGACAAGTGGCATTAAAAGTAGTTCAAATAAAGTCTGTTAACATATATGCCCCTAAAATATTTATGGGCAAGATATTACAAAAGCAATGATATCCTAGATATCTGCAAATAATATTTTGTTGGAAGTTTATTCTTAGCTCTACCTAAAATAGGGAGCAGCTTATGTATAGTGTGAAGAGTTTGAAGAATTTTTATTTTATGTGTAGAAAATAAGCATCCCATAGTGTGATTTTAACAATTAATATTTGCCTTGGCCAATAGTAAGATAATATGGAGATTGGCTCTTTATTAAAATATTTCCCCAGCTAATCTGAATATATTTAGTAGTTTCTGTCCCAAAGCTATTTAAAAGTAGAAATTAATTTGTAAATGCCCATAAATTTGTAAATATGATAAAATAGGCATAAATAATTTTAAGAGGCCTAATTATCTGATAGGTTAAAATATGTAAAAGTCTCCATTTTGGATAACACTCAAATTGGAGTAGTGCTAATCCCCAAAGTGAGCCTAACTTGTGAAAAGACTGATTTAATCAATATTATTGAGAACAGAAATTTACTACAGTTATGATTTGGTATTTTGGTAATGGGCTCCTGACCCCATTAAAAATGGTTACGATTTGACTCTAGGTTTTATAAGTAATCTTGCTAAAAATCTCTTACAATAGTGAATGAAGCAAATTTTGGAATCACATTTCTTGAGAATGTTATATAGAGAGAGAACTAAACTACTGGTCTATCAGTTTTATCTAAATTGAATATTTTCACTTGACATAAGTGTCATTTAAATATTTCCTAATAAGAATATCTTCGACAGAAATTAAACTGAGGTCCAAGTTTCTGTGTCTGACTAGAATTCTTGCCTGTTCAGTTAATTGCAAGGGATGATGGGAAAAAATTGGAGAATTGTATCTACGATGAGTTTACTTCCCAAATGATAACTATTTCATAATTTTATTATAGTCTTAATAATATATTATAATAATACTATATTTTCTTTTTTATAGGAGTTTCCAGGTTTTTTCATAATGGATTCTGCTTAAGAAAAGATGCTGTTGCCGCCAGTATTCAGAAGATTGAGAGTATTCTGCAGTGGTTTGAAACTCAGAAGCAGCTTAACTTTTATGCAAGTTCATTACTATTTGTTTATGAAGGTTCATCTCAGCCAACTACTACAAAATCGAATGACAGAACTTTGGCAGAAAAATTTTTGTCCAAAGGACAACTCTCAGACACAGATGTACTGGAGTACAATAATAATTTTCGAGTGTTAAGTTCCACAGTGAATGGAAAAATAGAAGCTTCAGTAGGCAAAAGCTTGTCCAAGATGTATGCTCGTCACAGAAAAATGTATTCAAAAAAGCATCACAGTCAGACTTCATTGAAAGTTGAAAAGATAGAGCAAGACAATGGGTGGAAAAGCTTGTCACAGGAACATTTAAATGGAAATGTACTTTCCCAACTGGAAAAAGTTTTCTACCATCTTCCCACTGGTTGCCAAGAGATTGCAGAAGTAGAAGTACGAATGATAGATTTTGCTCATGTTTTCCCTAGCAACACAATAGATGAGGGATATGTTTATGGGCTGAAGCATTTGATTACTGTACTTCAGAGTATTTTAGACAATTGAATCCTTTGCTGCAGTCTTTTTAAGGGATGGGGCAATCAGTGAAGAGCAGCAATCAATATCTCTGCATTTCTAATGCTATGTAAAAAATTTGTATTGTGAGTCTACATTTTATTTGTCTTTATACTTTTGGTAGAAGGGTTAACTTTTTTATAATCTTACTCAGGAAAAACTAATTATTTGTTCATTTGAAAACTATGAAGAATAAAGAAACTTTGGAATGTTAAGCAGGGAATATGGTGGTACATGGTTTAAACACCTATTTGGCTCAAGCAAACCATTCAGTCATTAAGAGTTTAGTTTTCTGTAGCCAGTTTATCATGAAATCTCTGTCCACCCGTAACCTTTACAATGAGCCATATCTAAACTCATTACATTATGAGAACACTTTCAAAAATCTAGAAAGCACAGGTTGATGTTCTTAGTATTGCTATATGAAGTTATTAAAACTGGAGAAAATTCTACTTCAGAAATAAATACTGTTTAGGTTTTATATTAAAAGTTCCGACCAGCATATCACAAGGTGCTTCTTAGTGAAATGATTTAGAATTATTGCATTCCAAAAGCAGATTTCCCCTTTAATTTTCATTTATATCCATATTTCAAAATATTATACTTTATAAAAAAGGTAATTGAAATGGACAACAACAACAACAAAAATCTTGAAATTAAGGGCACTAATAATAATTCTTGCTAGGACAAGAAGAAAGCAGTTACTTGGAAGGAACAAAATATTTTTCTTTAAAAATTTTTCATTTATGGGCAAATTGGAATATATATTTACTACATTATGAAAGTGTTATGAACCATTTAATAACTTTTCCTCTAACTGCGCCTTCAAAAAGGTAGATGATTGAAGCAGTCTTATTTCTTCTTTAAATAACATTTGAGATTTTGAAAAATTCATTATATGTTTCCATTTAGTTAAACAGTAGTATATATATGTATTGCTAAAACTGATGTTTCTCAGAATTCTAATAAGCAGTGAAGGAAACATTCAATATTGTGAGTATTGTCAAAAGTACTATGTAAATTAGTACATTATAGAGAATTTGGTGCACATCTAAATCCACGCTTCTATTTTACTTTTACTGAAAATAGTTTCATATTATATTCAAGAGAGAAATTATTTAATTTCATGGAGGGGAGCAATGTTATTTTTTCTGGATAAATTAAGTTATGTATTATCTGTGTTTCATATCCACTACATTTAAAAAAATAACTACTTATTATTGAAAACGTTTAAAACTTTGAGGTTAAATTTGCAAATGTTAGATGTTTATGCTCTCATTACTTGCATTTGATCCACTAATAACACATCTAAGTAGTTAACAGTTTTGCCATATTCCTGGGAGTTGTGAATTGTTTGATTGTCCCCTCCCTTTTCCCAAAAAATTACAAATTAAACTTTTAAGTCCAAACGCCTTCTTTTGGTGTGCGGAAGATAGTATCACAATTATCTGTTTATCTCACTTTCCTAACTCTCTCTGAGGATACTTTGCAAACCCTGAGCCCAAACAGAAGTACACAATGCTCTGTGATTTTTGTGGTTAGTGAATATATTAAACCTGAATAACTTTAAAATTTATATGCATTTTGTTACAGGAAAATTTGATTTATTGTAATTTTTTATTTAGAGTCATTGTAAGTATTTTCCATAGGGACTTCTTATTTTTCTCTACTGCCTAAATGGGTATTGGCTTTTGCTTTTTTTGTAGGGATGAATTTTAAGTCATAATCACAAATTTTTTAGTTTTACTTTATTTCTCCTACAACATAGACTTTTGTTGTTGTTGTTGTTTGGATAGTGGTTCAATAAATCTTATGTTCAGATATTTAGACACTATTTTGAATCTGAACAAAACAAGAGGCTTTTTTTTATATGGGATAGTATCAGCCTATATACAATGAATTAATACATTTAAGTATTATTAGATTTTTTTTGCACATTTTAGCTCAATAAAGTGTGAATCAACTGTTCCAGATTTTCTTTATCCATATTTGGAAATATAGTTTTGTAAAATCAGTGTCTTACCTTTTTGATACAATAAATAGATCATGTTTTGTTTTATTTTAATAAAACAAGAAGCGCTTTTATCTTTTGTTTTTCAGGGAAGGGATTAACATTTAATTCTGTTTACATTTTTTATCACTGTTATCCAATGCTCATTTTATGTTACTTTATAAGTAAGCTTACATCTAACAGAATAAGTGTCTGTTTATGTAATCTACATGTGACTATTTTACTATCTAGTCCAGGCATTTAGCATTATGCTGAAATTTAGCACTGTGGAAATGAATGATCACTATTCACCAAGCATATTTAAAAATGTAAATGTTTAAGAAATAAGCATAATAAGTATGTAGTTTGGGTTAATAGGATTATCAAAATTCCACTGGAAAACACAGATAATGGTTTTAGTGTATTTCTTATGGAATGCACTCATAAAAAGAACTTTAAGAAATTATGGAGAGTGAATAATACATTTCTCTAATAAAAATTTAAATTGTATAATAGTTTTATAATAAAGTATTTACATTAATTGATATTTTAATATGGATGGAAGTTGCATAGATTCAAATAAATAAAAATTGATGATAAATATTTTATCTAAATAGTTTTTCAAGAAACAGTTGTGAAAATGTATATATTAAATGGCTCTAACGTGGAGCTTGTGGTATTTTCAACTCAGTATTCATTATTCTTTGTTTCATGTCTCTGGACAGATTGTAGTTATGCCTCTTACACTACAGTTTGCTATTATGGGGCTTTAGATTGTGTTCAACTGAATAAGAACTTTTTTTTCTGATTTTGATTGAGTTTAAGTTACTATTTTATGATTTTCAAGGTGATGTCCATATCTTCTCTAACATCTATCAAATTTATAACATAAGAAAAAGGAATTAATTTTCAGAGATATTTCAGTTGCAATTTTCTTGTTTCATACATCTGAAAACGTTTATTTTTAGGATTTAGAATATTGTGGAAGATGTAAGATAAAAGAAAATGGTAAAACAATGAAAAAATTTTGTGAAATTACATAAATTTTGTCCACTGTTAAAAACATTGTCATCGTTTTAGTACTACTTTCTCGTAGCAGTATGACATTTTATACTTAAGCTTGATTTTCTTTAAAAATTGTTTACAATGCTTTGTAATAATCTTTCTTATCTAGTGCCTTTAACCTTGATTTGATACATGTGTAGCCTCAGTTATCCTTCCATTACATCCTATAATGTTAGCATAGACATCAGTTTCTTTTAAAAAATTGCCAATTTGATCGTGTGAGGAGGTAAATGTTTTGGGAAAATGAGTAGAGTTGCCTATAGAGACTAGGCTGCTTAGTTCATTCAAAAATATTTACTGGTTATTTACCATGCACCAAGCATTTTTAGCCCCTGTGAATATACAGTTGTGAACCGATCAGACAAAGCCCTAACTATTTCCAGCATTCTGTCTAGATGAGATGGGGTGGGGTTGGGGACTGAATTAAAATAGAGATACAGAAAAATATTCATTTAAAGATAATAAAGTTAAAAAGCATTTGAGTTTGTGTAAAGATAAAGTAATTATTGAGATGAGGTGAAGCAACTAACAATGTTAGAGAGGTTAAATAATACTTTGCAGCACTATAACCTCTATATGACTTTGAGTTCAGGTAGTAATTATAGACAGCATAAGAAGGGCTTAATTTTTCAGTTTTCTTGTTGGTAAAGGTACGTTTACTTAGACTGTCCATTTAGAGTAGTGTTTTAACATAACATTACTGTGAAAAACATTCCATTATATATTCACAAGCAAATTACTGCACATTTTTTACATTGTATTTTATAATTTAGTACAAACGTTTTAGGCCTCAGTCCTCAAATCACCGGTATTTTAAATTTGGCAATGAATATGAAATTACTTTCTGACTTACAGAGTGATTTTATTGTTACTTAAAATGCTTGTTAATATTTTAGGAAGGTTGGAGTTTCTGTTTTCTGGGAGTTAATATTTAAATTATTACTTTGATAGCATCTAGTAAGAGGAAACTATTCATGCGATTAAACAAATGACAATATACTTTCAAGAATTTTCCTTAATTGTTAAACTTTGTCATTGGGGTTAAATTTTGTCCTAGTGTTCACTTACAACATATATTAACAAGTTTAATTATGAAGTGAATAGTCTTAAGTATGATGTGTGATGCACCTGCATACAAGTGAAAATGGCGTGCACAAAGACACTTTACTATGGGAGCTGTACTGGAAGATTTATGAAAGCATGTGAAATTGCACCTAAAATTGTGTTATTAGTGACTATGCTAAATTTATTGTACTTGATGAATGAATGTATTTAGTCTAGTCAAAGTTACTTTGGTTTAAATGTCTTTTTTAATGTGTTTGTAATTTGTACTATTGATGGGGGGGTATTCTTGGACTGCAGGGGTTATTGTCAATGTGTGATTTTATTTTTTAGAATCATCTAATGTGATATACTGATTTTTATAAGTGATATTTAGATAATTCTAATAACTGTATATTTGACAACCTATTAAAATGTTTTGCATTGGAGCTGTTTTCATTAATTATAATGTACTAACAAACTTATGGTAGTTTAAAAAATAATTTATTCATTCAACAATTATTTGAGTACATATTATATACCAAAAACTATAAGAATCATTAGGGATTCAAAGATGATTAAAGACAGGATGTTAATGGAAGCATGTGCATTTGAAATGAAAAAATATGTAAACTTTTGTATGAATATATAATTTTTAACATGTGGACTGAAATCTTTGGAACCAACCTAAAAGAAGTAGACTATAGGAGGAATAAATTGACTTGAAAATATATACTACAATTTTAAAACTTCAGAAGTAGGTAAGATGTTTTTGCATGTATTTGAAATTTCACAAATTAGTTACTTAATCAGTAACCAAGTTAGTATTTTCATCCATTAATTAAAAAGAGGGCACCGTTGAAATCCTACCCTATACCAGGCACTGTATTTGACTTTGGATTTTAAAAAGTTGAATAAGAGATTCAGTACCTATCTTGGAAATATGTACTGTCTGGTAGAAAGAAAAAAAAAACATGTAAATGTGGGATAAAATGTTATTGGGTCTGTGATTGATAGTTATCAATATACAGCAGGGCCATGAAAGAGAGGAGTCAGTCTGATAGCATGCAAGAGGAAGAAGAGGATGTGTGATTCATAGCCTCATAGCAAATGTGAGTCAAGGCTCCAGAAGGTTGTATGGCATTCCTCTCGTGCCCGTTGCTGTGCACTGTGGGGTTGAGCAATGCCATGTGAAGTAGTTATTTTTCTTATTAAGACTAGCTGCCTTACTGCTGAAAAAAATGGGGAATCTCATTGCCATAGTCCCCAAGTTACAGCTAAGTGTTAAGAACTAAAAAAAAATAAAAAAGTAAGAATAGTCTCTTAGGGATTTCATTAGAAATGCAGATTGTAATTCAGCAGGCATAGATGGGGTCTGTGATACTCTTTGTTCATAGAACACACTTTGAGTAGAAAGATTTTTTTAAAAAGCTCTTTGTGGGTGGAGTGTACAGTAGATCTTGGGTCACTTTGATCTAAGCAATCAGCTGTTTGAAAGCCAGGTGAGGGTGCTGAGAAAGAAATGGGCTTAAAATGTGAGAAAATACATCTAGCAATGGCCAAGATAATCCTGGCTGTTCTCATTGAAAGAAAAATTCATTGGCTATGTCAGACCATTAAACCTTTTGCAACAGTTAAGAATCCTAAAATAGTAGAGTTGTGTTTTTTAAATTATTTGTGCCATTGGCCTTTTTGTGTGTGTGAATGATGACTGCTTTGCCAACCAAAGAAAACATTCTGCATATCCTTGTTAATTACGTTGTACTTGCCATCTAACAACATTCTGAAGAGATACTTTAGGCATAAATGATGTGGTACAATTGGTTTGGATACTCTAAAATGTTTTAAGTCAAATCTATAGAAGCATCATGTGGACACTTGCCAGTTTATGGAAGAATAAACAGTATCACCTCATACATTTTGAAGATTGTAAACTGAAGGTAAATAGGCTTAATCTAAGCTTATTGGGCTTGGATCCAGTTCAAAGAATATCCTCATTTTTGTAAATTTGTGAAGAAACCATACCATAACTTTTAGTTCTCATTAGTCTTAACTCCCATTTTCCACTTCATATTATGGTTCACCTTAAACCATTTAGGTTATACCAGAGTCAGAGAGGATGATCTAATGGGCTAATCCGACTACTCTGTCAGCAGTTACTGCTGCATAACACCCCAAAATGTTAGTAGCGTAATCACCTTTTTAGATGCAAGGGCAACTTAATTCTAAAATACTATTTGAACGCGAATGTGCTGTTTTATTGTCAGTTTAACTAGATTTTAGTTTTTCTAAATCAAAATTTCACATTGTCATTTTCTCCCTGCTTTTTTTCTATTATATACCAGCAAGAGTGAAAATTTTTAGAAAGAATATCTGCTTCATAATTTCTCTTTTCTCTGCATTTCCCGTCCATTTTCCACAGAGGGGATACTATTATGGTTTTCACCCTTTTAATTTGTTCTGAGTATATTTTTGGGGAAAATAAAATTTAAGAAATCTTTTAAAAATGAAAACATCTAGCATTCCGGACTTGACTTATCCAAAGCAGCCAGTGGATTTATCCCTAATTTCTTATTTCTAGGTTTATGGTAATTCTGTATAATCTCAAGTAGGATGACTAATCAGACTTGTGCTCAGTAACTTCACACATATATGCTATGTAGCTTTTCCTCACTTTAATTTTAATTTTTTTAGAGCATTTGTAGAGACCTTGCTTTTATAAAAGGGCTTGAGCATTTGTTTGAAATTCATTTATATACTTCCGAGTTAAGCCA
The DNA here is from genome assembly GCF_902729225.1 of Pteropus medius. NCBI lineage: Eukaryota > Metazoa > Chordata > Mammalia > Chiroptera > Pteropodidae > Pteropus > Pteropus medius. Next base: position 35,335,070 of record NW_024344378.1, on the reverse strand, counting down.
TAAATAGCAGATAATGTAGTAGAAGCTTCCACTAACAAATCTACAAATAACTTCAAGTATCACAATGTTTTTAAACTGTTTATAGTTACCTTCCAAATAGCATTGCACAATTCCTTCTATTTTCAGAATATATTGAAGGTAAGTGGTGCTTGTTTTCACCCCACACCTACATAACTTCAGGCCAGAGGGTGATGGGTGTTCTGCAGCTACTTCCAGAATCGTCATTATTCCTGCCTCCTTCCTTCAAACAAGGCAAAAGGAGACTCTTATGAAGTACCTGCTCTCCTTTATTGCAGCCATCTATTCACAGCTTCTCCAGTGATGTCAAATAAGGCACCTGACTTAATTCATAGTCTCCACCAGAGTTTCTGAAATAATTCTCAGTGGCTTCCATGTGCACATGTATTTTCCCAACACCCTGCTCTCTCAGTCCAGGACCTCCAGTTGCATTGATGCTAACTTTGCACTCTCCATCATCTTCATGTCCTCATTTTCATCCTTACACATCTTGAATTCCAGAGCCCTTCATTGGGTCACTCGCACACACAGCCGCAAACTCCCTAACCCGATTCCCTCCATCACATTCACCTGGCAAATTCTCAACACTGATTATCTTCAATGTTACCACCAACTCAATATCTGTACCTTAAAGCTAAAAATGGTTAGAGAAAAATAGAGTACAGCCATCTAACAGGTACCACTTGAAATTGGTGACTTCAAACTCCAAGGGGTCAGTACTGTCAAGGCAATCCTACACTTCCCAAGTCAATTCACTCCACCATTCTTCCAGACAGCTGACCAGCATGTTTCCTCCCTCATCTTTAGTTCATGGTTTTATTTTTTCACTAAGAAAATGGTAGCAATTAAAATAAATTTTCCATCACTTTCCCCTCAGATCTACCCATTTACATCATAGACCCATCCATTTTTGATTCTCTACTGTTGAATGGATGAATGTTGCCAGTTTCTCTGTGAAGTCAACTCTTCCACTGTCACCCTTAGATCTGATCCACCCACATATTAAAAAACATGACTGGTGCAATTCTGCCTCCTCCTGAAACTTGAATTTGTCCCTCTCTACTGTATTTCTCAGTATATACAGATGAGATCTTCCATACATGTAATACCCCTACTTAAAAATCTTTTACTAGCTTCTTCCCTGCCCTTTCATCTACCACCCCCTTTCCTTTGCCCCTTTTCAACAAAATTCCTCAGTTTATCTCCAATTCTCCCATTGACTCGTTCTAGTTAGGCTTCCCTAGGACTTGTATTTTCTGTGTCAGGCTTGTGCCTTTTTAGGTACACTAGACAACAGTTCAGCACTATGCTTGGGGGACTATTTTAAACAACATCACCAAAATCACAAAAATTTGAAAAACAGCACTAAATAAACTGCAGAGAACACATTTGTATTATGAGAACTAAAACAAAAAGGCAGAACATAGCTATACCATGGCTATGCTGGGAATGTATGCATTGGGTGACTCAAATTTTTTTGCTGCTCTACAAATGACTGCAAAAATGCTAATGAGTATTGTTTGGGGCTACAAATAAATTTTAGTGAGTAGGTGAATTCATGAATAATTGGCTCAACTATATACATATAGTGTGTGTGTGTGTGTGTGTGTGTGTGTGTGTGTGTGTGTGTGTGTATTATCAGGCACTGTACTAATAATTTACATATTCCATCTATAGCCCAATTCTTTTAGTTAGGAGTCTAAACATAATTGCTGAAAGCTATCTTTCCCACATCCTACAAGAAGTTCAATGTGCTTCCTAAGAATTCTGAACAAGAGCTAGCCCCAAGTTTGGTTCTTCCTAAGCTTTTGATCTTGTTTGTCTCTGCAGCGGCTCTTTCTGCTCCATAAAAAGCCAGGGATAGGACTCAGTTTCTTTGCCTTTATTTTCTCTAAAATTGCTGATCCGGGGCTTTTGTTTGTATAGCAGGCTTTCGGGAAATCTTGGGAATAAAAAACTTGGTTACATTGCAATAACACAAACAAATTAAAATGTTAAACAGCTTTGTCTTAAACTTTAGTGTTTTAGTTTCTCCACCCTAACTCCTGGAATTTTTAATAGTTGTTATATCTAAATCTTTATTTACAATAATAGGATATTTGCTTACTTCAGATTATAAATTTAACATCACTAACCAAGGCATTCAGACTTTGTTTTTTTCCCTTTTATCCCAACAGTATCTGTAAATAGAGAACAGAGATTTAGTTTTGCTGAGATGAATTATGATAGCCACTCTTTGAGAAGCACAATTGGCTATGGTAGTTTTAGTAACATTTTTTCCTTCTATATTATTGATGTCAAACCCATTTGATCCTCACAGAATCTCTATGAGAAAGTTTTATTTCAAATTTACAGATTAGTAAAAGGCCCAGAGAAGTTAAGTCATTTGTCCAAGTTTGTAGAGCTTATTACAAGGAGTTCATCCTAGGGCTTAAGAGGTCAAGGTGCTTAACCACACTAGATTTGCTTACTTCCCAGTTCTCTAACTTTCCAAACAAGGGATGTCTGGATTGGTGAGAATATGTTGTACCGTGTACTATTATTGTAAAAAAAAAAAAATCTATAATCAAATTAAATACTGGATATATTATCCAAATTAAAAATGTGGGTTTACTCTTATTTTTCATAGAGATACTCTGTATGTTAAAGAAGATGTTGAAAGTCCAAGAACTAAAAATTGGATTGTTTCTATTTGTACATCGCTATATAGCCCAGGAAAAGAGATTTTAAATATGTACTTAATTATACTGGTTGATTAGTTACTTGCAGAATTATGATGGCTTTCTGATGTTGTAAGGCAATTTTGAAAGGATGCAGATTAAAGGAATATAAGTATAATGGTCAATGCATGTTTAGATTATATAAATGAATTTAAAATTTTGGAAGATTTGTAGCTAAGCAGAGAGCTTTCTTATAACAAAGTAAACAATGCTCTCAAGAAATAACACATATGGAAAAGTTTATTTTAGCTTTTTTTCTTATTATAGTTTATTGGGGTATAATTCAAGACTTTTTAAAGTAAATTTGTGATTTAAATTTGTGAGCAAGCACAACAATTCAATTTTAGAAATTTTTCATTACGTCCCAAATTTCCCTCAAGCCTACTTGCATTTTTTAAAAGTTCTTAACAGGTCTGAGGGAGGAAAACAACACAATTTTACTACTTGAAGAGAAAAGAAAATTCATCTAGTACCACCTAGTGTTGTTTAAGTAGATAGCAAGTTGATATTAGAGTTCTTTAAATCCTCAGATTTAGGATTCTTTCTATGGGTTCACTAAATCAGGTACAAATATTTATGGTTAATAATTAAAGTTCAACTCAAAAATATCCACGAGCTTATCTAAAATCCTACTACATAAAATCGTAAAACTTAAAATTAATGATATATTATCTTCAAATGATAATTTACTTGGAGCCTTAGTATGTTTAGCCGATCAATGCTTACAAACTTTGTTTGAAGCAGGGATAGGAGGTCAGGATCTTGGCCCACCTGCTCCCCTGCCTATTGCAATTAACTATATAAAGAAAAGACTGTGGAGAAATAAAAAGAGAGTGGTTATCTTTGGGTATCGGAAAATGAGTGAATTTTTCCTTTTAGCTTTATTTTTCTCTTGACTATGTATTTATAATTGAAAAAACTGTAATAAACTATTTTTTAAAGTGAATTTAAAATTTCAAAACATTGCAAAAATGCCTAGCAAAGTCCTTGAAAGACAGTAATTTTCCATGACTATTATTCTCTTGGATTCCTACCTATTGCTGGCAGTAGCTCACCGGATTCAAGGCAGAAATCACTGGAGGTTCCTGCCTCAGCCTCACAGTATGACTTCTTGTGGGGACTCTACCTCACTGAGCTTCATGGGAGCTCAATGTCCCAAGATTAATTACATTTTAATCAACAGTGTTCATATAGTGAAATACACATAATCCTGATAGTGTTATTAGAAAACTGCTTTATTACAGAAAAATTATCCAGAGAAACAATAATTTTGGCAAACAGTTATGTAATTAGAGATGACAAATTGAATAAAAATAACAAATGCCTAACTTAGATTCCGCTTCTGGCTCTGATTCTTACTATCCATGTGAACTTGGGCAAGCCATTTGACCTCCTTCTGTATTCTTTTTCTCAAATGTAAGCTAGGTGTAATAAAAAAAATACCTACATTACAGGGTTGTTATGGGAATTAAATGAAATAATACATGTATACTATATATCAAGTGCCCAGTAAATGTTAGATATATCTTCCATTATTTTACTATTAGTTTTATTTTATTAGAGTGTTGTGGGAGAGATTTGGCTTACTCTGACTGGGGGAAATCTGATGACACCACTTCTATAGGTGTAGATGGGAAACTAAAAATATGGGAGAGATGGGGCACGGGTGCTGTCCTTGGTTCTGAAACCACCATCACTTAGCATGGAAGACTGTTCTAAAACCTTAGGATACTGGTGATTCCTGGTTCAACCTCTTCCAAGAATTTTGAAGCAGGTGAGGGCAAAAGTGAAGGGAAATGCAGGAACGCATGTGTACATACACACAGACACACACACACGGGGGGAGGAGAGAGAAAGAGGGTAGGAAGGGAAAAGGAGAGAGCTCCTTTTGGTGTCTCTTCTTATAAGTACACTAATCCCATTACGGGGGCTCCACCCTCATGATATCATCTAACCCTAATTACCTGCCAAAGGCCCTTTCTCTAATTACCATCACATTGGGGGATAGGGCTTCAACATATGAATTTTGGGGTGATAAAATGTTTAGCCCAGTCCATATCAGCCTATAAAGTGGGAAGCGCAAGAGTTTGTCACACCAAAGGCTCTCAATAAATGATAGTTACATGTAAAGGGGAAGCTGTAACCTGGGCCTCATAGTTTTAGTCTCACTGTATAATTCTACTTTTTTTCCCATGGTGCAGACCATTTAATATGAACTTGATATCTGCACATACAGATTTGTCATTGTCTTTGTTTCCTTAGCCATGTGCACCTGCTCAGCATAAACTATTGGGTAATGTGTTGGGGGTGGAGGTGATCCAAGTTGTGAAACCCATCGGGATGGAGCCTGAGTGCCAAAAGGCCTGAGTCTAACTACACTAAGGGATGATTCATGGTTGGAGCCCATGTGAGCTATATTTTAAAGGTAGTTTAAAGTAATATACAGTAATTGCTAAGCCTTTCAACAGCACTTATTATGTGTCAGCCATTTTAAGCATGTTATATATGTCGACTCATTTTAATTATTACAAAACCTCTAAAGGATAAAACTATTATTATTGCAATTTTACAGATGAGGAAACGGAAGCAAACATATGTAAAGGACCTCAATTAAAGTCACATGGTGAATGTCATAGGGACGGTTTAAACACAGCAGTCTTGTGTTAGTACCTATAGTCTTAACCACCATGATAAATAGTATCTTTCCTGAAATTTAAGCCACATACTATGATTACACCTTTTCCTCTTGGGTTAAGTTCCGTAGTATATACTGTATCTTCCTCTAGTTAATATCTTAATACTATGGGGAGTGGTGGGACAGAAAGATTGGGATAAGCATTTAGAAGTTACTTCCTTTGGCAAAGCGATTCACTCATATAAGGGAGTTACAGTGTCTTTATGAAGGTTGGAGTGGGGGGTAGTCTTATCAGGCAGAGAGACTGATTCATTTATCTGGAGAGGTTCATGGGTGGGGTGTTTAAGGCTTGGGGTGGTCCAAATGTTCCAAATCCTGCCATATATCCTTGGCATCCCTCTCCTTTGTGACCAATACTGTAATTACCATGTGAGAAGTCATGAGATTGTCAAAATCAACAACCTGACGAAGTTTGGCCCTCAGTTATCTCAGCCTTGATGCTAAATAATAATAGTCTTTAGTTCATCCTTGTCCAGAGAATTTAAGCATTTGAACTTCTCTCTAGTTAAACTTTTTGGTTTTGTTAGAAGAATACATCTTACAATTTTGAGTTGCTCATGCTATTCATATTATTCTATGGCCAGAGAGCAGCTCAGTTTCCCTAAATCCCTTTCAAAGGTCAATTAATTTCAAATGACCCCAGGAATTATTTTGATTTTATTAATTAAACAGCAGGCTATGAGCTGCTAATTTCATTTCCAAGCATTAACATGGTTTTCACTCCCTTCAGGCCAAATAAACAATGCCAGATTCTTCCCATTTCGCTGAAGGTCTACTGCCTACAACTAACTCCTGATGATGTAATATAAAAATCTAACTTAAAAATATAATTTTCATCTACATTAGTTTCTTAGAGATGCTGTAACAAATTACCGTAAACTGGGTGGCTCAAAACAACAGAGATTTATTCTCACACAGTTCTGAAGATTAGAAGTCTGAAATCGAGGTGTTGGCAGGGCCATGTTTTCCCTGAAGACTCATGGAATCCTTTCTTGCCTTTTTCTAGCTTCTGGTAGCTCCTGACAATCTTTGGTTTTCATTGACTTGTAGCTGCATGACTTCAATCTCTGCCCTGTTTTCATGAGTCCTTTTCACCCTTCTTAATGTCTGTCTCTGTGTCTCCAAATCTCCCTCACCTTATAAATTTGAATTTAGGGCCAACTCTGATCCAATATAACTTTATCTTAACTTGATTATCTCTGTAAAGATCCTATTTCTAAATAAGATCACATTCACAGGTACTGGTGGGAAGAGAGTAGGCAGGGGGCCTACATCTTGGACATACAATTTGAGAGATACTATTCAACCCATTACAAGGCACAGAATTGTTACCATAGGCATAATTGCTTGCTAGAAGTCCTCTTAATCATTTCCAATTCTGCACATCTTATACCTGCAGATTCCTATCAAACCTCTTCCAAGACTTCTGAAGTAGGAGAGGGGACAACTGATAGAAAAATGCATGTATACAAACACAAATTTCAGAGCTTGGGACACAGGAAAGTGTATTTGTCATCTGAAAGAAGCTAATTTCTACTGGCTGTATTTAGATCCATCCCCAGGGCATAATAATTGTTAACCTGGTGTTGGGCATTGACTTTGTCAGCCACCCATGTCATCCTAGTAAAAATATAGCATTGCCACTTCCTGTAGTGTCTCCCTTTTATGCATTTTTTTTCTAACAAATGTAAAATTTTGATTTTAGTCGTGTATCTACATTTTTTGAGTGGTTGGGGGAGTGCAGAGAAAAGGTATAATAGAAAGTGATATTTCATCCCTGTTCAATCAGTGGAGTGAGGATCTTGGGCCTGCTAAACTTTGAAGTGATTACAGTGATCTTGAACTCTAATACTGGCACCCAAAGAGTAGCAGCTCTTTGCCTTTTATCATAGCCTTCTCTCTCTGGGCTTTCACTTTTCTCCCCATTCATTCTCATTTTTCTGCCTGCTTCTATCATGAACCATAGGTGTCAACAGGTCTCTTCATTCTTTCATTGTTTGACAGAAACTTAAGATTTTTACCTTGAAGGTTGAATAAAAATATTTCTGAATAAAGAAATTAGGCTTTTATAACTATAACTCTTGGTCATCTAGTTTCTTGGAAAATAATAGGAAGTATTCTGTGAGAAGGAATTATGGCATTTCAAATTAGTTGGGAAGAGTAACTCTCCAAAAGAAAATACGCTATTTTAAATTCAATTAAACAAGAAATTGATTTGTCAAATGACCATTTATTTTCCAGACACTGTATTCTTGATATAAAAGAGGTATTAAAAATCCTTGTCACTGCCTTCAAGGAAGTTTATATTTAACCTCTTTTTATAGTTTATTATTTATAGATTTTTTTTTTAGTTTATAAAGAACTGAAAAGATAAAACTATTAGTAAATCATGAACTATCATAAACAGAAATGCAAAAAAGTTTGATTTTAACTATAAGTACTTGGTTTCCATCAATCCCCAGGGTTTGAACTCTGTCAGTTCCACTTTATTAGGCCTTAGATAGCATTGCTTCCAAAGCTCCATGAAAGGTACATGCTTAAAAAGCTTCAAGTAAATAAATTCTGGACTAAATAAAGTTAACAATTTCCTAAAGGAAGGGTTGCACACATACTTTTTTTTCTTTCCAAAGCTACTTTTGGCTTATTTTCGAAATTCCAAATCTTGAGCAGCAAAGACTTTTTCACAACTAAATGAACTATCTGAGAACATACTAGAGGGCTGGATCTTCCATAGACTGCTGAGAGTTAAAAAAATTTCTCTTAAGCGTGTTATATGTGACAGAGCTTGCTGGCTATTCATTCAGTATCCATTCTCTGTTCCTTCTACAGTACCCCAGTTTTCATCTTGGTGCATGGAAGCCTTGCAATAAATTATACATTTCCTATACCCTCCAAAAGCGCTGAGGTGTAGTTATGTGATCAAGTTCTGGTCCATGGAATGTGAGCTGTGGTTAGGTGTGCATCTTTCAGGTCATGAGGAAGGGGTTCCCCTTTCTTCTCCATTTTCTTACTTCTTTTTCTAATGGTTAGAATGCAAATACTATAGTAACAGCTATCTTGGACTACGCAGATGCATGTAACAAACCAGCCTTGGATCGCAATTGTTTTCATTTGCTTACCTACGAATACTAATGAGGCTGAACATCTTTTTTCATATACTTGTTAGTTATTCAAGCACAACATTTAACTCAATGAGTTAAAAAAGAATAACGAAGCACATTCAAAGAGATAAGAAATAAAATAACAAAATCTCTATTTTTAACCATTTTTAATTCCTAGTGAGTGCATGTAAAACAAAAAATTTTTCGCTAAGTACTGCCTTAGCTATGTCAAATAAATTTTTATATGAACTGTGTTTCCTTTGTATTCAGTTCTAAATATATCTTAAATTCCTTTAGAATTTATTTTTAACCCCATGGATTGCTTGGTCTTATGTTATTTGGTTCCTAAATATTTGAAATGTCCAAATAGATATATTTGTGGCATTAATTTCTAATTTTCTTGTGCTATGGTTAGAACAAAGAGCCTGAATTATATATTGAACTCTTGGAGTTTATTGAGATTATTTCAAAGGCCTAAAATGGTTCTTTTTATAAATGTTGCATGTATATCCAAAAAGTGTTTATTCTTCATTGGCTCTGTGTGTGTTTCAATATATATTTAATATATTAATAGATTTAATAGATCCAATTCGATATTGATTATCTATGTTTTTAATAGAGTAAGTCTGAAGAATAAGTGAAGACTTCTCCTTGTCTGCTTGTTATATCAATTTCGGAGAGAATTATGTCATAAATCTATAACATAATTTTAGAATTACAGTTGTTCTTTTTAGAAAAATGCTTTTTGCATTTATTTGATGACATTTTAAACTTATTTTGTTTTTTTTAAACAATTACAGAAATTGATTGTATTTATATTTTCGCAATTGCATAATTTTTTCAATTTTTTTTGGCATTTGGAGTGCATTCTTATTTTAAAACGAGAGCTTTATTTTAGTTATTGTTTCTCTCTCTCCTGTTGTGCTCATCTGTTCTTCTTTAGTGGTTTTACAATTATAAAAAGAAGGGTGGAATTTTAATAAGAAGGATTGTTTTCAGTGAGTTTTACCCAGTGTCAGAGGTTCAGCTGAAAATATGTGACACAGCAGAATGAATGTATAGTTACGATGGTGCTGGGAATCTCTGGGAGAGGAGTCTGGGAATGTAAACTGGATCCATAATGGTAAGGATCTTTGAAACAAGACTCTTCTTTTATTCTGTAGACTATGTAAAGCTCTTAAATACTTTATTATTTTGACATGGATTCTGATTCCTTAGTAATAGAATAAGGAAAACAGTTACTTAATATTACTCTCATAGTTGCCACATAAACTACTTGTTACTATTTGTGACATGATATGAAGATATGAAATGATACACTCCCAATATCTAAAAAAAAATCTCATTATTTTTCTCAAAATTATGTCTTTGGTGAATGATTTAAGCTATAAAGTGGTATGCTTGAAGTCTCCGGCTGCCTCAATTTTATCATTATTTAGCAGTATCCTAAAGATATTCAGGTGATGTGCCTGAGGTATCTAGCTGCCACAATTTTATTTTTTAATCCTTATTTAGTATTCTTCTGGATCAATAATTCCCTAATTTAGCAGTGTTATCAAGCAACCAATTTGAATTGGAGCTGCTTAGTGTTCCAGATATATAAAGCCAAATACATCATCCTCTTATTTTGAATTATTAGCACTTACTAACTTGTATTATAAACATTTATTTAAACCTGTGTGGTAAAAACTTCCAGTTTTCCCTCAGTATTTATCTTCCCTATCTTCTATAGTGATATTAAACTCAAGTTTTTGGTTTGGCACATGGTTATTCAGAATAAAGATTATATTTTCCAGCCTCTTTTGTAGCTAAGTATGGCCAAATGTTTATGTTCCACTCAATGGGATATAAATGGAAGTGGTTTTTAAAGGTAGGGAGGATCTGTATTTTTAGTATACTTCCTTCTATCAGTTGGGCAAAATAAAGATGTAATAACTGGAGCTATAGCATCCATCTTGGGCTGTGAAGTAACCTTTAGAATAGAATGGAAACCCTACAGTGGGCAGCGACAAGATAATTGAGACTGGATCTCTTACACTTTGGAATGCATTAACGGTTCTATTACAGAGCTTCTTGAATGTGTGAGAGAAATAAACCTCTATTTTTATTCAAACCACTATGATTTTGGGTTATTTTGGCTCTCACATTTTAACATAATCTTAACTAAGTCATTCGACAGTGTTTTTGCATGTCCAGTCTACATTTCCCATTCTTCAGGAACTACCACCCTAATCTTCCTATATTTGTCCATGTGATTAGATGAGACTAACCCTAGTTTCCCAATTTTGGGGAAGAGAATGTGAGCCTTGTCTCATCAATCATAGCATTCTATCTATTGGGCCTCAGTGATTGATACATGGATAGTCACATGATTTAAACCAGACTAAGAAGATACGACCTGGGATTTTCATTATAACTTATGGGAAAGTGGAGCTCTCTTCCCACCACAGTTGCTAAACTGTGAGGACATGAATCTGAGGCTCTTAGATTCAAAGGATAACCTGTCTGAAAAAGAAGTTAATACAAGAAAAATGCTGGAAAGTTCATACACGCACTCACAGAAACGGATTATGACATCACTTAGCATTTTCATCTAGCCATTCCTGAAGCTAAATATTCCTGTACTTTAACTGCTCAAGCCAACAAGTCTCCACCTTTTTTTGTTTGTTTAAGCCAATTAAGTTTGTCATTTGTGACGGAAAGATTTGTGGCAACTACTTCCCTTATTTATTTAGATTGTTATAAAATATTTCACATGTGTCATTTTTCTTTAATTCTCAAAACATACCCATCAATTTGGTATGGAAAAAAAGACTGGGATATTCATTTTCATACTTCTCACAGGGCAGAGCACTGTTTCTTCAAGAGAGCAGATGCCAAACAATGGCACCATCAACCACTGTCAGACATTTAACTGATTTTCTTTCAACAGGCTAGAACTCAGAAGGCATGTCATCATTTTCAGAGTAGTTACTTCGGGGTCTTTAATATTTCAATAAATATTACAATCGCTTCTTAGTATATTTTGAGAAACAGTCTTATGAATTATCTTCAAAATCTGAGGCATTTTTTTCTTTGTAACTCAATAGTGATAAATCTCATCCTATGACAATGGCTTGACTTCTGTAAACAGCCAAACTTCAGTTGAAATTAAGTCTGGTAGGTCTAGAAAGAAAGAGGCTGAAGGGTATAAATAGGTTTTTATATTATCTCCAGTTTACCTGTGAGAATTTGTATAAATGACCTGCTGATACACAGTCCGTGCTGGCAGGGCTGGGAAGTAGTCCCAGATCTGACTCATTCCAAGGACCGTGGCTTTTCCGTTCCACCATTCTGCCTCCTTAAGGCTGGTTTTATTTGGAATGAAAACTACTGTAAAGTGAGAAGACTTATTTCCTCTTAAGTTTTGTCATATAAGTGTCATGTCATAGGGCCAGGACAAACACCTCTAGTGACAAAGGATGTGATTTGTGACAAAGTGAGGTTTATGGAGGAAGATTTTAAAAATGTCAGGCCATTGTGTGGAGGGTGCTTAGTTTAGGCACAGCTGGATGCACAGTGGAAAATGCTCCATGAGAAGAATCCTATCACTTTACATATAGAAAGAGGATACTGTAGTCTGAATGTTTGTGTCCCTCCAAAACTCATATGTTAAAAACCTAATGCCCAAGGTGATAGTACAGCAAGTCCTCACTAAACCTCATTAATAGGTTCCTGGAAACTGCAACTTTAAGCAAAGCAACACCCAATGAAACCAATTTTATCACAGGCTAATTGATAGAAACAAGAGTTAAGTTCCTATGACTTGTTTCTGGTCACGAAAACTAAATAAAGACCCAAAATGCTTCTAATGGTAAACATCACAATAACTATGAACTATACATACATTTAAGAAAGATGAATAAAAACAAGTAAGGTTTATTTATCCTGGCCCTGTGACATGTTCATTTTTCTACAACTCTCTTTTTCCAGTTCAGGGTCACGGGTGGCTGGAGTCTGACCTGGCAGTTCAGGGCCCTACACAAGGTGGGACCCACCCTGGACAGGACACCCTTTCCTCACAGGGCCACTCACACACCCACCCATACTCACTTGGGACAACGTAGCCACCCCAATTCACCTCACATACACATCTTTGGGGTGTAGGAAGAAACCAGAATCCCCAGAGAAAACCTATACAGACATGAGGAGAATGTGCAAACTCCATACAGATGATGACTCTTGCTGGAAAGCTATTTTTTTCTCATCAACATTATAAAAAGTGATGTCGAATGCAAGGATAGTATTTGAAGATGTGCTATATTTAGAAGGTGGGGCCTTTGGGAGGTGATTAGGTCACGAGGGCAGAGCCCTCACGAATGGGATTAGTGCCTGTATAAAAGGGGCCCCAGAGAACCAGCTCACCCCTCTGCCTCGTGAGAACACAGCTAGAAGCAGGCAGTTTGCAACCTGGAAGCGGGCCCTCACCAGAGCCTGGCTGTGCTGGCACTGTCTTGGACTTCAAGCCTCCAGAGCTGTGAGAAAATTTTCCGTTGCCTATAAGCCACCCAATCTGTGCTATTTTGTTATAGCAGCCTGAACAGATTAAGAAGTGGCCTTTTTGAAAAAAGAGAGTATCTGGAGCCCAGAGGTCAATAGTTTGAGTTCACATACAGGTGCTGTATGTGAAGTGTGAGCTATTTGTCACACTTCAGCAGAGCCTACTCAGTCTTGCTAAACTAGCTCCTTACTAGAATACCTAAAGGTGGGCAGTGTGAGGGGGACGTGAGGGTGGGGTCTGGGTGGACAGGGTCAGGTGCGTGTGGAGCCACCAGAGCCATCCAGCAAGCATATGGTTTTTTCTTTTCAGCAAGTGTGTAGTTTCCTCACATGACAATTTTATTGAATGGCTATGTTTGTCTTTCTCTTTTTTCTTTTTTTGGTCTCATTAATTTTCCTCTTATCTCCTCTCTTATTACTTTACTCCACATTGCATATTTCTAAGATGTGTCTCTAAATGGTAACAGATTCAATTCTCTTTTGAAAATGAGCCGCCAGAGAGTGTCTTGGGCCTATACTATCCAGGAGTTTCAATTTTCTGTCTATTTGAAAGTCTCCCAGGAGCTTCAGTAGAGAAGAGGAGTATCTCATTGTTATCTTGAACATAAATGGTGGTAATTAGTAGCCAGGACATTCCAGAATAAGAAAAAGACAGGGTTCTCTGATAGCATATTTTCTTTATTTACGTCTCTGAAACTAATCCAGAGACCGGAGTAGAGGCAAAGAGTCAGGCGCCCTGATGGATGCACATGCTGTTCCCTGAAAATAGAGGTTGATATTGTTGTTTAAAAGGACAGCTAACACTTTTGGCAGGAGGCTTTCATTTTACCTGCTTCTTCGCTACCACTCAATGAAGTCAGTTTCTCAGTGGTGACCATTGAGTGGAGCACTGTCACACCTGTAAGTCTGTGTGTCTGCCTCTTTAAGAAATGGCTAGAAATTTTCTGAGATTGCAGCATGCAAAGACAGCTCTGCTGTGATGCTATAAAGATAAAGATGGCCAAGTGCCTTCTGGATTTTAATGCAGACCACATAAAACACCAGGGGCACAATAAGGGGAAAGGACTAGAAGCAGATAATTGGGAGATAAAGGGAGGTCAGACGTGATGTGCTAAAAGGCATATCTGCTTTTCGTTCCATCATTTCCTGGCTGTATGATTCTGTGCAAATTACTGAACCTCTCTACTGAACCTACTAAAAATCGAGATGCAGGAAATATTTAGAAGAGCTCAGCCCGCAGATCATGAGTAGAACAGGGAAAGCTTTCAGGGCTGAGAAAATCAAGAAGCATCACATGCCAGGCAGACACTTCTGCAGGTAGAACCGACCCCTCATCAACGAGGAGGCAAGTTCTCTAGACTCCACAGCTCCTCTTCCAGGTCACCACAGAAGCAGCCAATGTTCGGCCCCGCTTTCCCCTCAGGCCTGAATGAAAGTTTTGTTGCTTTGTTTTATTTCTAACCCCATGACATAGATCATATTGGGAGAACTCACATTTTTTATGAATGTTTTTCAGAACAACACTGCCCTCCACTCACCCAACTCTCCTCATTAGTTTGTATAATATCAATTTTAAAAAATCCTACATCTTTCGTTTTTCACCAATTCAACTTACCCTATTCCTTTTGCTCTTATTTCGTATTTTCTGTAACTATGCTATTCATAAGTTTAAAAAAAAACCCTCTTCATTTTAAATGGTAAGATCTATGAGAGCTTTTCGTTTTCACTCCTCCCTTGCTCCTCTTACAGTCCTTCAATATCTAAATATGGCTCCTTGCAACCAGAGGTTACTGGCTTGAGGCTCTGGCTGCTTCAGGCTCCACCCAGACTGAGGGGATCAATATGGCAGCAAACCCATGACCCATTTGTAGCACACCACTGGCCTCTGCTTAGGGATGGGAATCCCGGGTAGCAGAGCTCGTATGGGCACTCTCTCTTCTTTCTATGGGCCTACCTTGAGGCAGGACTCAGCTTAATACGATCCATAGCTATATCCAAATTCCTTTGCACTCATGAGAATTGAATATTTTACTGAGGATACCTGGATGAGGATTACATGGCACAATAGAAAACCAAATTCTACATTTGCTTTACCTTTCCAGCTACCAGCTATCTTTCTTTCATCTATTTTCACTCATAAGCTATCAAATCCTCTCTGTGGTTCTGAACAATTAATTTCTTATCCAAGCTTATATACTCCATGCAGCAAAACAGAATTATTGTCCTATAGATGAACAGCAACCAGGCATCTTGGATGACATGGTCCAGTACATGACATCTACAAAGGGAGTTTTCACTTCCTCCTGTTCTTGCTGTCATGTTCTTAGTTTGACTGGGCTGTGACTCCAACTCTGGCAGGTTATATCAGTCTAGGCCCAATCAAGAGGCAGAAACCACAAAATGGTTTAAATAGGGGAATTATAATTCAAAGAATTATTAAATTATAATGAAAGAATAACTGTAAGGTATAAGAAAACCTTATGGTATACGCTAGGGTTGAGGGAGAGTATACAAGAAAGACAAACTTGGAAAAGAGGCTCAACTCTTAAGGCTGGAGTTCAGATTCTGTCGGAGAAGACGTAGTTGCAGCCCACTGGATGGAGGGGAATTTTACTGGTTTGCATGAGCCAGAGCTGATCTACGGACACTGGGCAAGCAGGAAGCAACTCTTCAGAAATGTGTGGCGCACAGGAGAGCTGTGGCCAGTGGCTAGGCATGCCGGTGTGCAGGGGGCATTAGGGCATTAGCACAGGTTGCTGTCAGTGTTGCAAGGGCTGTGGGAGGGTGATCACCAGGCCAGGAGAGGGCTGTAAGGTCTTTTCAGAGCAGGCATATGGGGTTTCCTTGTTTCTGCTCATAATAAATGCTCAATAAATGTTGGCTTGATCCTTTGTACCAAGCTTGCTGGATGAGTTAGAGGTATTTGACTTAGAAAGAGCACTGGTTTGAAAGCCGGAAATCATGATGTTCTAGGCCCTTCTATAGCATTAATTTTGTAACTTTGAACGAGTCACTTACCTTCCTTAGGCCTTAGTTTCTTCATCTGTAAAACAAAAGGTGCAAACTAGGTAGACAGCTTCCAATGTTCATCTCTAAGATATAATCACAATATCACAAAATCACAATACGTTGTAATTTAAATAGCACAGTTCCTTTAGTGTTGCTGTGATATGATGTTATGTTAATTGTCTGGTTGAACATCATCTTGCAATGGATGAGGAGGCTGATTTACTTCCTTTAACCCTTATTAAACATTCCAAGGAGTCCTATTCACACACGACATCATTAGGGTAGTTGTAATTGTGTTTTTCGCCACTTGGCATAGAAATTTTACCCTTCTTTTTTATTCTTTTTCACATGACTCATGCAGAACAAGCATAAAGATACAATACATTTTTCTTGTCAATATCACTCAACTATTGGCTTACTCTCTAGGAAGAAAGATTTAATAAACAGCAAAAACTATTTAGAAGGATTTCTTTCTCAACATTTTCATAAGAAAATAGCAAGTTAGTTAAATTTCCCTCCCTCTAGATGTGATCAAATATCCTTTATGGATTCCCATCCATTTTTTTGATTAAAAGGATATCAAAGAGGTAATCAGATTTCCTGCTATCTTATAAAGGCAACTAGCAATACATTATTCATGTCAAAGTGGAAAAATCACATGGAGAAATACATTTTTGATGCAAGAGAGGAATAAATTTGGAATTTGGTGGAAGAATTTAACTTCCAAATGTTTGAAGTTATAGTGCAAAGTACCCTAAAGGTTCAAATTAGATATTTCTCCTGGTAATCAGTGATCTTCCATTTATATGAGCAGATCAATATTCTTATAGGTGAAAACACATTTTCTTTGCCAGTTAATGTTTTCTTCTTCTTCCTCTTATGTGAAATTGGATGATTTCCAAATTTCCAATTAAATAATGTCTTGCCAGATAACTTAAGAATATTAATGCCTTTGCTATGAGGCATATTTAAAAATTGCAGGATCAAGTCTTTAGTGACCCTTGGTAAATATTATATGCATATACATAATGTGTTGATGTCATTTATTTCTAAATATTAGAAATATTTAGAATATTGTATATACAATATACAATTGCTCTTAAAGAAAAGTGCAAAAGAGCCATCACTAATTTAGATGAACTGGGTGGGAAAGGTTTATGTAAATTGAACAAATTTGAAAAAAAGATGTCACTGAATTCAGTTGAGTATTTTCAAGTGCTTGTATTCACATCTTCCTAGAAGACTCACTTTAAGGAATAGATACATTTATGAAACCACTAGCCTAAGTGTATTATGGTTGTATATATAGTTATAATATATCAGCTATTATATCCATTGTCTATATGTATAATAAAGTGACGAACAGTGACATCTGTTAGAACTATGTTTCAGTTTTGACTAGGACTGTATGCCAATCAAATCAGTGTACAGTTCTCACCAACTCAGGACCATCTCCATATTGGTCAGTCAATTTTACTTTGTATTAGAGTTGTTTTTCCTTATAGATGAGTCCTGCTCATCAGCAGGAAGCTCGTGGAAGAAAACGAGAATGAGTCAGTACACTCACTATGGCGAGAGATATTATTTTGATACTATATCAGTACTTTCCTTATCTCCTACTAAAGAACAGCATATAGGTGTTTATATGTAATGAGGCTATAGTGTTTGCTTCACTACTTTTTGCAAAAGAATTTTATAAAGTTTTTGAACACTTTTTATTTCTCAAACTAAGAAGCACTCTCCCATATATGTTATCAATACCATTGATTTTCTTCATAATCCCTTTCTCCTCATAGGCAAACAAATTAAAAAAAACAACCACCATGTGAGTTACAATCAATTTCAAGTTGGTAAAGTCAAGTATGATGCATGTTGATTGTATGTATGGTAGTTAAACTCTGATGGAAGATAATTTGTAACATTAGGAGGCTGTTAGTTCTATCTTTTGGCACCAGAGTTGCTTCCTGGTGTGACTCATTCTTTTTTCCTTATTGCTATACTGCCAATACACTCTGAAGCTCCTCATAAAAGCATCCCCAACACAATTTGGATTGAAGAGTTTTGAAAGATGTGTTTACTCCTCTACAAGAACTCTATCTGGTTCAATAAAGAGTATTTATCTTTAAACTGAAAAAAAACCTGGACACATTTTTTTAAAGTGTAGGTCTAAAAACTACCCTTCTCTTTCTACCTGCAGTGTAAAAGAGATAGTAAAAAGAAAGCTGATATAAAATAGGAATTTGAAGTATTGTTTTTATAGCAATCATTTTAGAAAAGCTGCTATTGATCTTTTGTGGAATAATTTCTTATAAAATTCACCCTGAAACACGTTCAGCAGAATTACAAGCCCAACGTATCTGTTTTTGCTGGGTCAGGTGACCCAGCTATAGGCATAGCCTTAAAAATGAAGGATGTTTGTATATATATGTGTGTGCACATGTGCGTGTGCATATGCACGCTGTGTGTGTTGTGGGAGAGAGGAAACAAGAGTTAGGAGGATTAGCCCTCTATCCCCAGATGCTGGTAAATCTGGCTTCCTTGAAGAAAAATAACTGAGAGAGTCCTTTTTTGTTTTGTCCCACACTATCCCTTCATTTATATATTTCTAACCAGTGGATCCTCCCTTACCTCATCCCCTACTCTGGATCTCCTGATGCCATAGTTGAGGTTTGGCTAGGGCATCTAGAAGGGCACCCTTTACAAAATTATTGCCTGCTTCAAGGTTGCAACTTTTTGTTCACTTTGGGGCTCGTTGTGTACCCATTTCTCAATTAATGGTGAAATGCAACATGGGACTATTTAGATGTATTTGGGCTTGATACCAGGTTGTGTGGATTAGGAGTTCTGGAGGATCCAGTTAAGAAGTAGATAGAGATATAGGAATCAGGTGAAAATTAAAATGCAGGATCCATTTTGTTGTCTTTGTAGGAGCCTCCTTTTTACCTGCATGCAAATCTAGACCTTGGGACTCTCATGTAGGGAAAGTTGAATTTGTGTGGTAGATGCTTCTTTGTCCAGGTAATTTAAGGATCGTAGCCTGCTCATAGCCCTTCAAGTTAAAATAGACAAAGGTCAGGGGGCCAAGAGAAAAGCCTACCACAGAGATGCCGATTGGAGAAGACGCGCCACTTGTGAGCAGACTTGCTTGGGAAAGAGCAACAACCAGCACCCAGAGGACAGGCCATGCAGGTTCAGTGACCTTCTCTGAACTTCCCCAACTGGGGAGGTCATCCCTCTTCCCGTGTGGGGCAAGTGAGGGGGAGAAGAACCAATGACTGGCGGAAATGACATCTCTAACACTTAGGGTAAAACTCGTGGTGGAAGTTCCTGTGTCATGAGCCAAAATAGAAACAAAGAGGAAGAAAGAGAATGGCCCCTCGTACTGTCTGGAGCAGAGGATTTCGAACCTGGCCAACCATTAGAATCATTAGGAGTCACAAAAAGTGACAAATTCTTAGGTCTCACCAGAATCAGGTTCAGATGTTCCAAGGTAGCACCTGATAGTCTGTAATGTTGAAATCTGACCAGAAAGTTCTGATGAATAGTCAGGTCCTGTGCAACTGAATTAAACCCTGAGCACTCCCTCCCCCTTCCTAAAGCTTTTCCGAAGGCTTCACATGGCAGAGATATATTCTATTTGCTGAGAGGAAACAGTTTAACCACCTGAGTAAAATACCCAGTACAAGAAATTAAAACCATAGAAAATGACCAGTCACTGATTTAGATTGTCTTTAAAATTTTTGTCTTAAATTGTCCAACAAACTGTAAGTGTTTACAAATGTTCAAACCAACCAGGGATGCATTATTACCCGTATTGTCCTATCCAGAAGAAAGGAACTTCAATTATTATACGATGGTCGTGTCATATAACCAGGAGAAGCACTGGCGCTGTGAGACAATGATGTACACCACTGTTAGAGCTGTGACCACTCAGGCTTGCTGATGTCAGTGATGGCGTCCCAGAAATTGTTTTGTGTTTCATTCATTCTTCATCGTGGCACTGAGCCGTGCTTTAGATACCAGCTGTCTTTTCCACTGGGAAAGAATTCGATATTTCCATTATGATTTTCCTGTTTTGTTATTATTATTATTATTATTATTATTTTTTTAGGAAAAGTGTTGTTTAGTTTCTGATTTAAGTTGAAATGGTAACACATTGAGATGTTCGTTTTTTTGCTTCTACTGGGCTGAGAATAAGCTGTCAAGGGAGAATATAGAATGTTGCAAAGGGCAGTGTAGTTGAGTGTTTAAGGGCCCAGATTCTTAAGCTGATGGCGGACTGCCTGGATTCAGTCCTGTGCCATTGATCTACTGCCAGCTTGGGTCATTTGCCCAGCAAAATGCTCCACATTTCTATATTTGGCTGATTGAATCTTCATGACATTGCTCAGCTTGTCCCCAGACCACCTCGTTTTCTGTAAATTGGTGATTAAATCTAGAAGTTTAATTTTTAAGAAAGAATACTTCATCCTACTACACTCTTAAAATTCAAACATAGCATTTGTGCTTACGTTAAACTACTACTCTATTAGAACATGCTTGCGTCTAGTTTATGACAGGCTCAGATATACCAACTAATTTAGGGGACGGTCTTGTGACAAAAGGAAGAATTCTCCTTATAAGATGGCATTTATTTAGAAGCCTCAGTTGTCACTCAAAGTAAGATTTTCTTTCATGAAATCTCTTGACAGCTTATTTAAATGTTTATGCTAGGTGTGGAAATAAGTCAGAAGAAACGTTTACCTGCAATAAAGACAAGGCAATTCCATAACACAGTTGAAAAAAAAAAAGCATTTTGGAGACAGGAACAACTAGCTTTGGCCAAACTTAACTACATTTTAGATGAGCTTTGGCAAATTTTTATTGAATTTAGGTTTCTCCTATACAAAAATGGAAAAAAAAACCTTTCTTTCTAGTTTTTAGGAAAATAAAAATTTTAAGATAACTGAAATAGTGCATATAAAACATCTACTGCAGAGATATGACTTCAAAACTGTTAGTTTTCTTTCTTTCTTCTACAAATGTTTCTTGAACAACTACTTTACACCTAGATATCTGTCAGGTGTTATGCTAGAGGTTAAAAGAAGTATTAGATAGCATAGTGCTGGCACAAAATAGATTCTCTATAAATATATTTTAAATTTGAATTGGAAACATAATTTTGCCCCAAAAGTGCTTCATCGCAATGGGGACACACACATACACACACACACACACACACACACACACACACCCACACACAGTGTGAAGGCTGGAGGATTTCTGTGGTCAGAGTCACCACTGTGAGTGAAGCTAACACGATGGGGAAGTTCTCATAAAGTGGGTGAGACTAGAAAAATGTGGGAGCAACTACATAAGCTGGGTGGATTGGTAAATTTACTCTAGAGCTGAGCAATATAGTAGGTAAAGGAGCAGAGAAATGTAAGCAAGAGCATTTATCTCATAAATAGACACATGTGCCCAATTAAAAGAAAGATTTATGAAATGGAGCAGCAGAAGAGGCTGTACTTTGAGATTGTGGTAAGATCGAGGAAAACCTCAAATGCCACATTAAGCAGTTTAGATTTTTATCCTAGACCACAGGAAAAATACAAAAGCTTGAATATGTTTTGGTGAAGTAGATATGTAGAAAAATTAATTTAGAGCAAAATAGGTTGGGAGAAAACCCTAACGAACTGAGACATATCAGTTAGATGATTATTGTTAAAATTCTATCATCAAGCTAAAGGATCTTAGATGACTTCTTGTTCATATGGGTTTATATCATGAAAGTAGTAGTATCAGATTATATAAATATGACCGAGTAAGTAATATTTGAAGCATGTGTTTGGAGTGCTCAAATTTTTTTTTCCCTGGTGCCTAGAGCCAAGGTGACTTATTGTACCAAGGATGAGCAGAACACTGGAATTTTCTGGATGTCAGGAGGACCTCCAGATCCTTTCAGTTCGATTGATGCAGGGGATCTGGAAGAGAATGGGCTTTGGTGTCAAGCAGTTAATACTGGCTCACTGGTGGGATAGGAGTAGTCATGTAGGCAAACCTCCATCCCTGGTACATAGTAAGTGCTTCATTGATGCCAGTTAGTTAGTGGCCCTTTGTGGCCATGTGCAGTAACTGGATGAAGGGTCAGGTTTAGAGTACTTTCACAGTGGTAGCTGGATCTGTTCCCCTGATGGCCCTTTGTCCCTAATTTGTTCCCTGTGGGTCATAGCTATTTCATTAAAAAAAATTTTTTTTTTTAATTTTATTTTTTAGGCGAAGCAACTCTTGGTTGACCTCACAGATTGCAAAGACCTTGTCAGCTTACAATCCCTTATTTTTTATTTTTTACGACTACAGTACCTGGTCTTCCTAGGTGGTCTCCCATCCAAGTACTAACCAGGCCCAACCCTGCTTAGCTTCCAAGATCAGACAGGATCAGCCTTGTTCATGGTAGCATGGCCATAGATGCTATTTCATTTTTAACCTGAAAAAGTGCAAAGAGGACAGACTGCACGATAGGGGTGGAACCATGAGGAAGAAAAGGCTGGTTTTCCTCTTAAGCTCCTCTCTCTGAATCCATTACCTGGTGATCCATCCCCAGTCACATTAGCTATAGCATGGCTCTTACTGTGGCTGGGGGAAAGGGCAGTATACCACATAAGGTAAATCTTTGCTTCCATAAGACCTTTTACCCTTGCGTGTAATCGCTATTCCTTAACACCTCCTTGTGAGTTAAGCTCAGGCTTATTTTTCCAGCTGAGGTTGAGAGATTAAGTGTCTTTATCATTATCAGCTGGGGATATAGGACAATTTGGTCCACTAATCTGTAAACTCAGACATTTCCCAGGAACAGAACATTTTGATGTAAATTGATATTATGAAATAAAAATTTCAGCACCAAATATGGCAGTTTTCACTGTTACCTTCTTGTTGAAATTTAAATTTACTATAATTGGATAGACTATTTTTAGTCAATGAGGAGCAAAATTTTTCAAGATTTTAGATATGCATGTAGAAACCACATATTGCTGACTACAGCAAGAGTGTGGCTTTGTAAATGTGCTTCTGGTCACCAATATTGTAGAGATAATTTAATGAGAATAAAGGTCAGACAGACGTATCATGACGCTTCTGATAAATTTTTATGGTCTTCAGTGACTGAATGCGTGAGTAATGAGTGTTTGTGTTTTTACAGGTTTTACCCAGAAATAATACATCTCTATTTTTCCCCAAACATCCCAGAAATGACCTTAGTTAAAGAAAGTAAAACTGAAGAAGGCTAGAGATACAGGCGCTGCTTCTCTCTGAACGCTGACAGAATTTAATGCTGGCTTTGCACACAAGGTGGCAGACGTGCTCTTGTTAAGATTTGATGATCTAATTCGGAGAGCGACTTTGTCCAGACTGGGACGATATGCTCTCTTAATTGAATAGTCAACCACCGCACCACCCCCGCCCCGCCACCACCACCACACACACACACACACACACACACACACACACACACACACACACACACACACACACACACACACACACAAAGGCCACACAGGATGTTCCCATGGAAAAAGACATCTATTTTGCAATCCACGGGAACATGTTTTTATGTAATTGATGGCTTAGTCAGGGATGCTTTTTTGAGGCCTTTCAATTCATTTCAGTAATGGAGTGAAGTCAGTAGGAACTCAATCTATCATTCATCGACGGTATTAGGAGAAAAATGAAATCTGATTTAAAATTCGGACATCATGTTTTCTACTAAAAGTTTTTTGGCTAAGAATCTTGGGTCCTAGAAGAGGCTAACAGAACAAACTATGGGATATAATTTTCTCTTACGACAGCAGAGAAATACTTCATTGCACATCACAGAACTTTAGGTTCAGGTTGGTCCACAGTAATCATCTCATGACTAGAATCACTTGGAGAGGGAATCAACCTTGGCTGTGGTTGTAACTCACCTGGGTGTTTTTTAAAATTACAGATGCCAAGACACTAGAGATGCTGGAGTTGGGGAACGGGCCAGGGTGTCTTCCATTTAAAAATCTGCACAAGTGATTCTGGAGTGAAAACTCCACCCTTGGAGTAACATTTGTATTTCTTAAGCATAAAGTAAACATATTCTCAGGATCACCTTACCAGGGTTAACAGCCCACAACTATGGTTTCAGGAGCACAGAAAGGACTCTGGGGCCCCAAATCCATTCTCCCCTTCAGCCTAGGAGGGAGTTTGAGAGTTTTTTCTCTGATTCCTCCTTTGTATCTCCTCGGTTAAAGTGCAACGAATATGGGGTGTCATTCATTAACGGCCTTTAGCTTTGTAGTTCTGAGTTGTTTACAATCAATAAAGCAGTGGGCATAAAATACTAGGTAGATCAGAAATGAAAAAGGTTTAGGATTTTGGCATCCTTTTGGGAAGGGCAGGCCTGACTATGGGAATGCATAGAAATTCACTGGTCACCAATTAGCAGATTTCAAGCTTCACCTAAACTTTGTATGTTTTCCAATGTTGTGGTGTGCTGCCCTGGCTCACTGCTTAGTTGATGGGGAGTGGGGATGAAGAGAGGGGGCTGGTTCTGTGCAATGGTATGATTCTTCTCTGGAAAGGATCAGAGAAAGAGAATCTGGTGGTATCAAAGGCAATTTCTAATCTATGAGTTGGTGATGGAGGTGAGGTCAGGTTTCTTGGCCATGAGTGCAGGGCTTCTCTTTGTGGAGGTCTTAGGGATAGAGTTACTGCTAAGGTTTTGTCTCTAAGACATTGCAATTGTCGCTTAAGAAGTAAAAAATTTGTCCATCTGTCAAATGCATAAGAGCACAATCTACTTGATCATTATTTTTCCTCTAGGTTGATCAATTATTTCAGTGTTTTATAAACACATCCTGAATAACTAGTCAATTTGAGTCAGTTGTATCTAAAACTAGCCAGTTATGTGAAAATAAACAGTTGAACCTTTCATTTGGCATGCACATAGCATTAATGTAAAGTACTAAAACATTCTGTTTGATTATAGCTTTTGCTTTTAGCATTGAAATGGCGTGGTTGCCAGTCTAGCCTTTAAAATACCTAGAAAGATGACCCTGTATTGTTCACTTTAACATGGTTAATTTTATGTTATGTGAATTTCACCTCAATAAAAAACACGCATAGTTCACAACATAACTAAAAAGAGCAACATTTCCCACTTGGGGGAAAACTTGCTATCAATCAATTCTAAAATAGCCATCTACTCTATTTGTTTTCATTGTAAATCACTAGAGTCTTTCTCTGTTATGGTCTTTATTACACTCCAGGAAAGCAAACATAGACCAAGATATAATATGAACTATGTGCTAGTGACATTTGGTATTCTCTGGTTGCCCATGTGGTTAATCGATTTCAGAAATACATGCTTTGGAAACTGATTTGCTTAGCCTTCCAGTATTTATAGTGATCTTGTTCCAGTTCCTAATTCATGGGCAAATTTCAGCCACAATAAAAAGAATCAGGATCTATTAGAGAAACCTTCAGCCAAGGAAGCTAAATAAGCTCTTAGAGCAAGCAGCCCAAGCCTCTAAGTTTTGCATGTGGCATACAGGCAGTGGTCAGGGTTGGATAGGTGAGCCCTAGGGCCTCTGGTACCATAGATTCCAAAGTTCCATGAAACCAGAAAGAAACATTTCCTAAACTCAATTTTATTTTACAACCGACATTTTTGGAGATTGCAATTCTTTCTCAGGGGAAAAAAATCTCATAAATGTTCCTTTAGAATTTAGTTAACTATTTATAACTTTAGCTCAGAGATGCAACTGTTGGCAACTATAAATATTTCTGACATTATGCCTTAATGCTTCACCTCTTCAAAGTCACAGGCAACATTGTCCTGTGCTTACCATTCTCTTTGGGCAGAGCAGGTCATAAAGCTCAGATTGCACCAGAGTGCAGTGGGATGGTTTGCAAAGTTGGCTTCTGACTATCAGGCTGAATCCTAAACTGAAGTTAAAAATTCAAAATAATCGGAAGCTCAATGGTTATAGATACGATGAACCAGAGATCTGAAAGATCCTTCTCTTAAAAAAAATGAAAGCGATTTACTTTATTCATGGAGGAAACAAATTTCTCCCCTATTTTTGATTTTCCGTGACTATTCAGTTATAAATAAATTAGCTAATGTGGACATTTTCTATTTTCTCACAATTGATTGAATAAAAAGAGTTTTGCTTGGGTTTAGGCCTTCCCAGTCAGGCTCCTTTGCTTAATGAAAGGTGCTTGCAATGATTAACTGACTGAAATACCACGTTTGACAGAAAAGGTTGAGATATTTGCATAGTGCCTCTATGGCTTTGCCTGATAAATGTGAATTGCTTTATCTGGTTTTCCAATAAAAAATTTGCCCACATTGTAATGAAAATGATAATGGAGTGTCCTGAATGCTATGCAAATGCCCTGCTCATCATGAATTATCCGGGTAATTGCAACAGTTCTTTGCATTGTGTGAACTGCAGTGATCAGGCCAACAGGTGCTTTGTAAATGGAAATTTGTTAATATAATTATACTGGGAAGTAGGGAAAGTTGATGATAAATAATGAAAATCTCTCTCCCTTAAATACCCATAAATCATAAAGTACATTATGGCCTGAGAATTAATTTGAGCTTAGCTTTGAAGTGAATGAGAAAGTTTCCTATGTTTTGCATTATTTTGTTAATTTCACCTAGTTGCAGGTTGATGCTATTATATGCCAAAATTGTCCTGCAGATGTGTTATGTTTAGCTTTCTTGTTATTGTTCCAGAAAGTTTCCATTTATAATCATCTTGCTTTTCTTATAGCACAATAAAAAAATGCAATTATGTCTTATGAATATTTTTTCATCAAGAGCAGAAAAGTAAAATCCAAACTTAGAAGGCCACAGCTTTTCTAGAAAAAATGAAGAACATTGTGTGTGTGTGTGTGTGTGTGTGTGTGTGTGTACCTGAAGAGTAGTCTATATGCAAAGGGTATCTTTGTTAAAAGGGTAAACTTAAACCACCATCATATAAAAAAACTTGCCTGTTTTTTCTTAAGGTTTTCTGCCTTGCCCCTGTCAGTCACTTTGGTTTGAGAACACTATTTTAAACAGGAATGGGGTTTTTCTCTTGACATTTGGTCCTTTTTTCTCCTTCATACTTTCTTCTGTTTGTTTGTGTCTTTAGTAAAAAGTAATCATTCAAAAACAACGTCTTGATTTATTATTGTTTTTCTTCCTTTGCTAGGCCATATGTAGTTGTCTAAAGTCTGGAAGCACTGCTTTAGAGTAGTGGGTCTCAGTCTTGGCTGAATATTGGTGTCCCCTGGGAAGCTTGAAGAAAACAACAGCAACAACAAAACACATCATATATGGGTCTCATCGCTACAGATTTTAGTTTAATTAATATTTAAAAAGCTCACCAGGAGGTTGTGTGAACGAAGTTGAGAGCCACTACCTTTGGCCATGCTTGTTTCATTCTGTTAATGCTGTTTAACTTCTCTCTCTGCAATAACTTATCATTTAAAAATTTTTCTGTTTGGTGAAGATAATCTGTGATTTTTTTTCATAGTTATAGGACAAATAGAACCATTATTTTTGTTTCATGATACACATAAATAGAAGTTTGGCTGACCTATTATGCTTCTGTCAGATACAAACACTTCCTCCTCTTGGAAGTGGTTCTTTGATAATTAAAAAAATCATTCCTGGTATTTCATGGAATTATGTCATAATTAGAACCTAATTCCTAGCAAAGTGTTGCTGAAGACTTGAGGGAATTTAGAAGGGTAAAGAGCACTTCTCTAATTAGAGAGAAATGTGGCTCACTTAGCAGTTTGTGAGAAATATTATGGGGTAAGAGGATGAGAGGTGAGACTTATATTTGACCCAAACCTTGGATCACTATTTCAGTTTAATTATTCAAAGTCCCCAAAGGGAATATGTATTAACAGAATATAATGGAGGAGCCAAGGAGCATTCATTATTATGCTCTGGCCCCAAAACCTACTGTAGAACTTCAATGGTCAATATTGAGCCATATGGAAAACTTAATTTTTTTCCATCTTAAGGGCAGTTCTGAGGTCTAGAACTAAAACAGGTTCTACTCGTGGGCTTCTTTACTAGTTGCCCATTGGAATGATCTGAAATTAAAAAACAATACTGTTGCTTGGGTGTTTTCCCTTGCCACCAGAGATATTGACTAAATTGGTATAATATGCGGCTTTGCAACAGAATTTAAAAAGCCCAACGAGGTGGATTTTAATATGTAGTAAAGGATGAAATGACTAGTGTATTCTGTTTCTTTCCCATTAAGTGCACTTTGAGTTTCAGATCTCTGTGTTTCAATGGCAAGGGCCAGAACAAAAGAACAAGGAGTTCTAGAAGCCCTCAGGAAGGAGTCATCTTCTGACTTACTTTTCCTCACCAGTTGGAATGAGGAAAGTCTTAAGAAGGAACAGAAATGAAGAGATTATTTTCCCGAGGATAGAGTAGACCCTGTTCCCCTCTTCCTCTCTAGCTTCAAGGAATCAAGGGAATGCAAAGAAAAAACATGCATTTATGCACGTGATCTTTAATTCCCTCGAAAATGTGCATTCAAGGACAGAGGTCAATATAGAAGCAAACTTTTCATCCTTAAGAGTAGAATGAGATGCAAAAGTCAGGAAAAGATCCGTCTTGATCCCACTTTCGGGAGCCCACTTGCTCAGTTCCTGCCTCCACACCTGTGGCTGTGAGATGAGTGGTTCTGTTTCTCACAGCTTTTATGAACATCTCTGAAGTTGTCCCAGATGCCTTTCTGAGGGTACTGCCAGCACCACACTGTACATTACCCGAAAAGTCATTCACTTTTTATTTTTGACTTGATTTTTGTTGAAATATATTTTATTTGATCGTTGTCCAGATTATAAACCATGGAGTCATATTGCCTGGGTTTAGTATCCTAGGGTTTAGTATCCTAGGGTCACTACCTAGGTTAACCTTAGTAAAATGCTTACTTACTCTTTCTGAACCTCAGTTTCATCATCTTTAAAGTAATGGGACCTACTCCGTAAGGTTATGGTGAATAAATAATGAATAAAAATATAAACACAGTAATTGAATAAATTTTTAAAATAAAATAATCTACATCCTAGCACTCAGAACAGTCTCAGCATATAGTGAGAGCTTAGTGCTAAATGTTTCTTCTCATTCCTTCTCTACCCTTCCAACCCAGCTCACCAGATAGTGTTTTACTATTTGCCCCAGAGCAAAGCTCAGGGAAAGATAACAATAATAGTAATAATAGTATCTAACATTTATTGAGCAATTATTATGTGCTAGGCACTTTTCAGGCATTATTTAACTCAATTCTCACATTAACATTCTGTGACGGTTAGTGTCATTGTATATCTATCTTATTTTCTAGGGGAGAAACTTGAGCTAAGAGAGGTTAAATAATCTGCCAAAACAAAATGTGAATAAATTATGGATATAGAATCCAGGCTCATCTATTGCTATAACATAATAAACCTGAGCAATGAAAATTGAACAATAAGAATTTCCTTTGTAAGTCAATTCTTTGTTTCATCAGAGAAATTAGATCTCTTTTCTTCTTGTTGCCATAGAAAGATTACAGTCCCTAAATATCTGTTAAAAAAAGCAAATTTTCCCCATTTTTTTCTTGGTTGACTCATTCTCTGTCAGTGGTGGCTTATTTGGAATCTGTGTTTCTTCTACAGCAGCTGCTTTCCTCTGGAATTGCTCCTTTAGCACTCCCAAACATAAAAAATTGGGATTAAGGTGATTTCAACTTCCACATGTGTTTATGGTTCCAAAGTCCCAGCAATACAGAACACATAAAACTGTAGCAACAAATATTCCTCCTTTAGCAACTCGTAATTGGAGCAGCAGTTACTCATATGGCAACATGTCTTTTGGCAAAGTATTAGTTGGAACTTAACATATATTGTATTCTAGATCTACATTGTTGATTAGGACCATAGACTAAGACAGAGATTTTATCTGGGAGAACATGGCTGATGAATGAACAGAGGAGGGCGAAAGACAGAAAGACAAAGATTTCTTGGCTCCAGCTTCGCCAGGGGGTAATCAATCTATGCCAGTTTCCCAGAGTGAAGGACCTGTGAACTTACAACTCAGTTGGGAGGAATCTCCCATCAGGAAGTTAATTGTGACACAATAACTCTTGTAGTCTGGAGGGAAATTACAAATTGTCTTTTCCCCACGGGTGGCATCTAAAGCTTCTGTCTTTTTACTCCTGTATATATCTCCTGCTCTAGTGGCATTGCCCATCCTCAGGTATTTCCTGAAGTCTTCTTTTTGGTGTTTATTTTGTTTGTTTAAAACGCCTAAATTTTCTTTCCATCTCCTTTGGATCTCTTACTTCCTTGGGTTCCATTGCTGAATTAGTGTATTAGTCAGCTCAGGCTGCCATAACAAGATACCACAGACTGGGTGTCCTTAACAATGGAAATTTATTTTCTCACAGTTCTGGAGGATAGAAGTCCTAGATCAAGGTGCTGGCTGATTTGGTTT